>NC_056731.1:476572515-476747061 GCF_019279795.1 Protopterus annectens
TGCCTGGGACAACATGATCGACAGACCACGATGCTTTGCCAGAGATGGCCTACAACTGTCGCCCTTAGGATTCCGGATACTGGCTAAGGCTCTTGCCACCCCTATAGTGCCTTTTTTAGGCAAGGTTCAAATGACAAAGTCACCACTGTAACAGGTACAAGCAAGCAAAATCTGAGGGTAATGTTACTCAATGCTAGAAGTCTAAACCTCAAAATGCACTCACTCGGGGCACTTCTTAAAATGGAGAACACTGACATTTGTGCAGTGACAGAGACCTGGTTCAAAGCTCCAGAGAGCACCCCTGCATTACCAGACTACAAATCATACCACAACTTTCGGCCACCTAACCCAGAATGAAGCACTAAAGGCAGAGGCGTGTCCATATTCATTAAGGATATCCACACTTCCAGGCTAGTTGCACAGCTAATGCATCTGTGATTATCCAAGTGCAACTAACTCTGGGCAAGACCGCAATCCAAATTGTAGCTGGCTACAGACCCCCCACCATGCCCCAGGATTCCCACTCCTCATTTCTTGATACACTGGAAAGTATTAGGGTACAACCCAACACCCTAATAATGGGCAATTTCAACTACCCCACCATTAACTGGGAAAACTACTATGTACCAACTCTTTTGCTCATCGTTTTCTATAGTTCATAAATTCCAACGCCTTAGATCAACTTATTCACACCCTCACCAGGGGCAGCAATATCCTAGACCTGGTCATTATCAACATGGGAAACCGGTGTTCCAAACCAGAGGTCAATTCCGCGTTGGTCAGATCCGACCACAAGCTAATCAGCCTAGATATCCACATCCCACCCCCACCCCCAATTAGGGAAACCATCGTAAAAAACTTTTCCAAAGCCATCTTCACACTTCTTAAGACAGAAGTGGCAAACTTCACGACACCCATGCAGATGGACAATAGAGCTATGACTGCTGAATCCTACACAAATGCACTTTATAAGCACTTACACGAGTGCATGGATCATGCTATCCCTAATAGAACCAAGATGTTATCCTCCAAAAAAAGGAAGCCAATCTGGTGGTCCTCTGCCACAAACAAACTCTACAACAGAAGAAAGAAACTGTTGCAAAAAAGAGTAAAATCCCATGACTGGAGGAACTCCCTGGTCAACCTCAGTAAGAAGCTGAGATCCCTCATAAAATCCTCCAAAGCTAGTTATGAAAACAAAATTGCCACTGACTCTAAAGACAACTACAAAGCATTCTATAGCTATGTCAAGAATCTCAATGGGAACACTCAGATCTGCTCTGAGTTACAGCACAATGGCGCTAAATATACAGAACCAACTGATATTGCCAACATCCTAGCAGACCGGTTCAGTGCTAACTTTACCCCCCTCTCACCCCCTAGAGGACCCATCTCTATACCAGAAGAATGCAAAGTTCCTATAATGACAGCTGCACAGGTAAAAAAAAACACTCTCCAAAGCCAAGAACACAGCATCCATGGGATCTGACAATATTGCAGGATGCGTTCTACATGTACTACAGAATGAACTGGCAATTGGGGCAAAATCTCTAACCAAAATCCCTCAATAACCATTAACCTATTTAATTTCTCCCAACTCATTAACTCCATAACCAGACCAAAGAAAGCAAATCCTCCTGGCTCCATACTTGATTGGATTCTCGTATCTCATCCAAATAAAGTTATAAAATCTGACACTTCTCCAGACCCCTTAGGAGACCACCTCCCTGCCTATGCTATACGAGCTACCCCCCCCTCCCCACTCCCACCACTACACTCATACTCGGAACCTCTCTAACTTTAACCCTACTTCCTTCTCTGACTCACTTAAACTCTCCAACTGGAAACCTCTAAAACTATTACCATTAGATGAAGCCGTCCACTACTTTAATTCAACATTCTTAGCCATACTTAACTCACAAGCCCCAACTAGACTTATAAGAGTTAAAGCTAAAACATCCCCTTGGCTCACCAAAAATACAAAAAAGTTAATGCTCCAAAGAGACAAAACCTGGAAAACTTACCATAAACACAAACAACCTGAAATACTCCTTAAATATAAGCAGTTAAGAAACCTAACCAAAAAACAAATCATTAAAGACAAGAAGTCTTACTACATCCAACTTCAAGAAAACCATGCTAGAAACCCAAAACAATTCTGGAATTCCATCAATTCACTCCTCAGACCAGGTACTAAAAATAACCCCTGTCCAGACACCAGCAAAACCAACCCCGAAATTGCTTCTCTATTTAATTCCTTCTTCACCTCTACCATTGCTGGGCTAACTAAAACATTTCCCAACAATCACCTCTCCCCTGCCACTACTCAGTCTTCATTAAACTGTTCTTACCCCCCCTCTTTCAAACTGCAACCAGCATCTACCGACCATATAAACTCCTTCAAAAACTAAAACCTTGCTCCAATGCCCCCGATAACATCCCATCTGCCTTCCTAAAAATTGCTTCTGACTCTATTGCTCTTCCTATCAGCATCTTAATTAGTAGATCATTACTTGAATCCTACGTTCCCTTACTATGGCGTAGCGCTTACATCCTATCCCTCCACAAAGGTGGCAAAAACTGTTCTATCTCAAATTTCCGCTCTATAGCCATTCTCTCCCCTATATCCAAAATTCTAGAAAAATGTATCCACCTACAACTCTTGCCATTCCTTACTAAGCACCACCTTCTCTCTCCTACCCATTTCCGCCCAGGTCATAGCACAAATACTGCCCTCCTCTCCTTTCTACACTCAGTCAACTCTGCCCGTGACTCCGGTAATTTAGTATCCACTGTCCTACTAGACTTATCTAAAGCTTTTGATACCATCTCTCACACCCACCTTCTAAATCACCTATCTAACCTCAACCTTTGCCCTGAATCCCTTTCCTGGTTCTCCAGCTACCTTTCTAACAGATCCCAAGCTGTAAAATGGGGCCAAGCCACCTCGACTTTTCTTCCGACCCCTACAGGAGTCCCTCAGGGTTCCATACTTGGCCCACTCCTATTCAATATCTTCATAAATGATTTCTACAAAGCCATCCCTAACACAAAAATTGTACAATATGCTGACGACTCTACTTTGATATGCTCTGCCCCCAACCTAACAGACCTCCAAGCCCTAACTCAAAGTGCCTTCTCTACCACTGAAAACTGGATGTTACAAAATCACCTCTCCCTAAACGCCAACAAAACTAAAATACTCCTTTTCTCTCCATCTAAATCCTCCTCCCTTGACAAAAACTAATTTCAAATTTCCAGCCTTAACAACTCCTCCATCGAGATCGTACCCTCCACCAAACTTCTTGGTGTCACAATCGACGATCAACTAAAATGTGATTCCCACATCCTACTAAACATCAAAAAAACACATATAAAACTGGGTCTACTGTATAGAAAAGATCACTTCCTCTCTCCTCATTCTAGACTAACCCTTGCTTCCACCTTCCTCCTTCCAACCCTCCTATACGGTGCCCCCCTGCTCACTAATCTCTCATCCTCTCTTACCACTAAACTAGAGTTATGCTATAACACAGTCGCTAGATTTGCAACTAACGCCAAATCTTCTTCACATCACTGCTCCTCCCTTCACTCCCTTAACTGGCTTGAACTTCCCAATCAACTTAACCTCCTCCAACTCACCACAGCCTTCAAGCTGTTTCAAAACCCCTCTAACTGCCCTGCTCTTTCTTACATTCTACTCCCCTATACCCCCCTAGACCACTTAGATCTTCTCAACAAAACCTAATCACTGTTAATAAACCCCAGTGCCCTGCTGGCCAGCTTCTCTTATCCATTACCCTTCCTAAAAAATGGAATGCCCTGCCTTTGTCACTTAGGAAATGTACCAACATAAATAACTTCAAAAACCAGCTTCATTCCTACCTTTTTCAAAACAGAATTTGCAACTGCACTCTTCTGCCTATAAACCCTAAGCTTTCTACTCCATTCGCCCCAGACTAACCTCCTCCTACTCTGCTTCTTATTCCTTTCTAAAGTCTTACACTTAGTGAACAGCATAGTAAAACATGTATTACTCATGTGATGCCTTTCTTACCAAACTAAAAATTGAAATTGTTGTATTTCTTTCTGTTGTAACTACCTGTTTTTTTTGTTTGTTTTTTTAGTTATTCAGACTACCCATTAACTTTCCATGTTAATTGATTTCATTTTAGTAAACATAATATTTGAATTGCTGAAATTCCTTGTTTTTGGAGCTTTTCTCCCCGGGCCTCCAAAAGGAGCTTTTCTCCCCAGGCCTCCACTGAAAACGGGCTACCAATGCCCAGTGGACCCCCCGGTAATCAAACTGAAATAAATAAATAATAAATAAAACTGGCACCCTACCCAAGTACCATGTTCAATCATAGCCTCAGCTCAGGCTTTGTACCCCCTGAATGGCGTATAGCGACGGTTATCCCAATCCACAAAGGGGGAGCCACGACGGACCCCAGGAACTACCGCCCCATTAGCCAGACGAGCCTGGTCTGCAAGGCCATGGAACGTATCATTGTGGAACCCATAAACAAAGACATTGGTAATCTCCAAACTCTGGACCTTACCCAGTTTGGATTTGTAAAAGGCAGATCATGTCTCCTAAACCTGATTTGACTTCTTTGAAGCAGTCACCAAAGCCATAGATGGGGGTAAAATGGTTCACACAGCTTATCTAGATCTCGCCAAGGCTTTCGACACCATCCCCCACTCTGGAATTATAGATAAGCTCACTAAACTAGGTATAAATCCCTATGTCACAAGATGGGTTGCCAACTGGCTCAAGGACAGAACCCACACTGTGAAAGTAGCGGATTCCAAATCCGACTTCAGACCAGTGACAAGTGGAGTACCACAGGGTTCAGTCCTGGGTCCTCTCCTGTTTGGTATCTACTTCTCTGAAGTGCAGGCTAACACAGAAGGTCATTGGCTAGCAAAGTCTGCAGATGACTGCAAACTAGGAGCCATAATCGAAACTCCTAACGATGTGGACAAACTACAAAAGGGCCTCACTGAGACAGATACCTGGTGTCAAAGCCATGGCCTGAAGCTCAATGCCAAAAAGTGTATTGTCATCCCCTTCGGTAAAAACTCTGTACCCATGAACTACCACATAGCTGGTAGTCTACTTAATGCCGAAAATGTGATGAGACCTTGGGACACAGGTGGACAGTAGTCTATCCTTTGATAATCACATCGCCACAGTGGTCAGGAAATCCTTCTACATGGCTCATCTCATCACAAAAGGATTCTCATCCAGAAAAAAGAGGTCATTGTTCCCCTCTACTCATCACTCATTAGACCCATTATAGAGTACAATGCCCCTTTTGGTATGTACCTCACAAGACATCTACAACAACTGGAAAGACCACAGAAATACCTCACAAAGAGGATTACTGGCCTCAAACAGATGCCCTACGCAGACCGTCTCAAAAAACTACAGCTTTACTCCATCGCATATCGCCTACTCAGGGGCGATCTCTGCCTAACATACAAAGCTATGTCAAACCCAGAGCTGTTGGACATGCTCCACTTAAAGAAATCCCAATCCCTCCGAGCTACATGCTCTAGGGACCTAAACCTTGTCACCACAATAAACAGAACAGGCTGGAGGGATAGATTCCTGTCCCAGAGACTTCCCATACTCTGGAACAGACTACCTATCTATGTCAAACAGAGCTCCTCATTAGCACTCCAAGAAAAATCTTGATGATTGGATGAGAAATGGGAAATTCACCCCAGGGATCACGTCTGTGGCTCTGCTCGACAGGGGCACAGGAAAATAATTTTCTTTGGTAGCGAAAGCCAGGGTACATTTTTTGGCTAGGCTTATATAGACCCTAGGGCCAATAGCCTAGTACCTACATATGAACCTATAAATACGGGCAAAGGCATCCAGATATGGAAACTTCACAATAAAAAAAAATTAATATCACAAAGATGGAATGTGGAAAAGAAGATTAGTAAAGCACAAGTTAAAGAAATAGAAGTTGGAAGTTATAGAGTGCCTGCGAAGTGAAGGATTTAATATAGAAGGTCTAACACAGACTACATCACAGCATGATGGCGTGAGTCCCCAGAATTAGGAGAAGCAAGAAGATGTGGAGATATCTGAAGAAATATGGACATGGGGAAAGGAAAAGAGATTTTATATGGTGTAATATTTATGCAAAGGAAAAAGCAAAATTAACTAATACAAAAAGATCAGCACAAAAGATCAGTGAAAAAAAATACATGCAAAGGAATCCGGATATGGAAAATTTTACAATACAAAAAAATAAGAAGACTAAGAGGAAAAGTAGAAAAGGAGTTTAGTAATGGAGAAGTTAAAGAAAGAGAAATTGAGGTTATGGAGCACCTGCAAAGAAAATGATTCAGTGTAGAAAATCTGGATCTATATTACAAGATCGAAGCTTTAGCTAATCGAGTAACTAAACCTCGATCTTGTAATATTGAAACAGTAAAATGTCGAACAGCCAAATAAACCCAGAGAAGTGCTTCCCTTGGCTGTTATGTGGATTATGTCCTTTTCTCCAATTTGGACCGATCTCGGGGTTGGTATATTTAGTTAGGGGACACAGCTCCCCAAATCAGGGGGTGTGGAGGCGAAGCCCCCCACTTCATTTCTGCTCTGAAGTTTTTTTGTTTTTTTTTTTTGATGTGGCCAAGGGAAGATTTTCCCTGGGTTGAAATGGCTGTTTAACATTTTACAGTTTCGATATTACAAGATCAAGTTTTAGTTATTCGATTAACTAAAGCTTTGATGTTGTAACAGATATGAAAAATCCAATACAGAAAGCACAACAGGATAAAGCAGTGGATATCCAAATGAAGGGGAAACCAGCTGAACAGGAAGCAAATGGTCAGGTGCCATATCAAGATATGTTGGTGCCTTCTACAGGAAACCAGTATAAACATTCACTTTAAGCTAGACAGCAAGGAGAGGAACAGGAAACTGTGGAAACTCTGATGCAGTCAATGTTGAGGAGTGATAGGCCAGTGAGTTCCCAAATGACATAGCAACAGAAGGCACAGGATGAAATTGAAGAGAAGATGCTACAGGAAGATGTTATACAACTTTCTATACAATGGCAGCAGGAAACGGAAAACAGGGGACGTACCCCTCAGTTTGGAAGAAAATGAGCTAAGAGAAGAGTTGCTTGATTTAATGGACATGGACAGATATATTAAGATCAATGAGAGAAATAGACTGCAGAAGGTCAATAAAAACCCAAAAAGTAAGAAGTCTGATAAACCAAATGAATGCAGTAATTAGGGGTGTCCGTAGAGATTCATGTGACATAACAAAAGTAAACAGGATATACTATCGTGCAGCTAAATTAATAACTGATAAAGTTCTACCACTAGAACACAGGGTAGTGAGGAAAAGGAATGGGAGAAATCGAATACCATCAAGGAAGGGGAGAAATCGAATACCATCAAGGAAGTATCGAACAGAGACAACTACAACGCAATTAAGACAAGAAATGTCACTGTTAGAAGAGTATAGAAGAGGGAATAGATCAACAAAAATACTAAGAAAGATAGATGTGACTAAATAAATGCACAGTATTAGAACAGACCAGGATCTATAATGTACTATCGCAAATAACAAACTAAAAATTTCAGCACAGACGGAAAAACTTAGAAGTTACACAGACAAATATAAGGGAAAAGTACAAAATAAGCAATTTATTGATGACCCAAAAAGGTTTATAGAGAATTGGGAAATAAGGTAAAAGGAACTGAAAGACCACCAAAAAAAGAGGAAGTAGATACATTTTGGAGAAATATCTATGAAGATCCTCTGGAACATAACACAGATGCTAAATGGATAGAAGTAGTAAAAGAAAGAAGTTTAAAGGTACAGGATATGAAATGGGATGAAGTAACAGCCAGAGAGATTGAAACAAAGTTAAGAAAAGCCTCTAATTGGAAAACTCCAGGCCAGATGCAGTACCTAACCTTTAGTTAAAAGTACTGATATCTTTGCACGAGGATTTAGCCATGAGTAAGAAAGTACAGTTGTGTACACTTACCATAAATGTACATGTTCCAGTGTATTCACTGTTGCAGTCATCACATTCCAGAAACTTTGTATTTCTGCGTCAGTTGCTGTTGCTTGAGGACTGACGTCAGGTCATCATTGGTATAAAGTAAGGCAGCCGACACTATTACATCGGTTTTTCTTGCCCTAACCTGTCAGGAGCCCCCAAAGTAAGAGGCATTGTTCTGGTGGAAGAACCCCACCAGTGGAAAATAAATACCAATATGTCCCTTGTAAGGAAAGGAGAACAACAATGAAGAAAGGTAACCAAAGGAGAAAGAGAGAAAAAAAAGGGGGGGGGGTAGATGGAGGGAAACCAGGACTGTACCAGTGAATACACTCAAACATCTACATTTATGGTAAGTGTACACAACTGTACTACGTTCTTTGTGTTTCACTGTTGCAGCCATCACATTTGGGTAAATTCCCAAAGCTGAGGAAATGGGTGGAGGCAGTCAAGGAAGCTAGGGGCTGGGTAGGATGCCCTGCAAGACTGCAGAGGCAAACCCTGCCCTAGATTTGGAGAAGAGAGGCAGGTGGTAAAGCTTGGTGAAAGTGAGAACAGATGTCCAGGTGGCAGCCTCCAGGATGTCCCTGGTGGGGACACCTCTGAAGAAGGCTGCAGAGATGGAGGCTCCTCTGGTGGAGTGTGTCCTGACCCCTTTGTGGGAATACTTACCATGCTGTTTTTAGCAGAAATGGATGCAGTGTGCTATCCATTTGGAAACGGTTTGCTTGGAGATGGCTTTGCCTTCTGCCCCTGTAGCAAAGCTAATTAGCAATTGATCAGAATTTCTGACATTTAGTCCTGTCCAGATATTTTCTGAGCTGTCTGTGCACATCTAGAGAGTGAAGAATCCTTTCCCCCTTGTTCTGGAGATTAGGAAAGAATATGGGCAAATGAATGGATTGGTTGAGAGCCACACTGGACACCACCTTGGGCATTAAGGATGGGTTAGTTCTGAGGGATAGCTGGTCTACATGGAAGATGATGAAGGGTTCCACAGCCCATGAGTGCTTGCAGCTCAGAGACTCTTCTGGCTGAAGTGATGGCCAGAAGGAAGGCTGTCTTCCAGGAGAGAAATTTTAGCTCTGTAGAAAAAGCTGGTTCAAAAGGAGGCAGGGTGAGCTTTTCCAAGACAAAGTTAAGGTCCCAAGCAGTTGTTGATGCCCTCCTGGGGGGCCTAAATATGCAAGCCCCTCTCTGAGGAACTGTTTGATCCAAGGAAAAGTGGCTGCTCAGTGGGAAAGTGAACAGAAATAGCAGAGGCATTAATTTTTATAGAGGAGAAAGAGAGACCACTGTGTAGTAGGTCAGCTAAGTAATTCAGCATGACAGGCTGTGCCCTATTGGCCGCCTTAGCCTGGATCCAGGTGCAGAATCTTTTCCATTTATCTGCATAAGACGTTTTGGTGCTAAGGCATCTGGCCTCATGGATAACATCCAGAACCTGTTTACTGAGGATGGCAGATTAGTTCAGGGTTAGGGAATAAGCCAAGCTGCCAAATTGAGTGTCTGCAATTGGGGATGCATGAATTCCCCTACCCTCTGGGTTAGTAGGTTTGGAATCTGAGGAAGACGCCAAGGAGGCAGCGGGGACAGGCTGCGGAGCAAGGGGTACCAATGCTGCCGGGGCCAGTCTGGAGCTATAAGAATGGTCCTTGCTTTTCCTCCCTTATTTTCAGCAGTACCCTGGGGATAAGAGGAAGGGGAGGAAAGGCACAGACTGAGAGGTTGACCCAGTGGAAGGACAGGGCATCCACTTTCCAAGCCATGCAGTGATGCTCCCTGGTGCAGAAATTCCTGAGCTGACGGTTGGTGTAAGAGGCAAAGAGGTCGACCATCAGGGTTCCCCATTTCAGAGCTATTAGGGTGAAAGTCCTTCTGTTGAGCTGCCACTTGTGTGGATCCAGAAGGTTTCTGCTTAATTGGTCTGACAGGGAGTTGAGAGATAAAACAAAAAATTGCCAGCACCAAGGAGGATCAAAGTAGTTTATTTAATTGAAACTAGACCGGTTTCAGCATGCAGCTTTCTTCAGTAGTAAATCTGCAATGTGTCATAAATCACCAGCTTAAATAGCTGAAAGGCATGTAAAGAGAATGACATCACTTCCTGTAGTTAACATTTGCCAAAAAATGGTTAGTATTTATATAATTGGTGTAAATAACATCCAAAGATGTTAACATAGGAAAAGTAATGATGTGGGTCAACTTCCAATATTACATTTATGTGCATGATTCTTCATATAGAACCCAAACAATTGGCATATATACATATAAGTAGTGAAGGACCATTGTCAGTGACCAGCATCAATAGTACAATAAAATTGGTAACATAATCAATTGCTGAGGATAAATAAATGTCTCCAGAGTCAAAAGTACATAAAATCTTGTTAATAAGAAATCTTTTCATAGGACATAAATCAAAGTTTATCATTCAGCCCCGGAGGGAAAAGCCCTCCAAGTTTGATGATGCATCTTTTTTCTTTTTTATTTAGAATGTCATGCCACCCTGTTTTAAATGATTGATTACTAGTTATACGATCAATGATGGTAAATGTAAATTTGGCAATGGGGTGTTTGGTGGTATGTCTGTATAAAGCATTAGTTAATCGTTGATTCCTTATGTCCCCAAGGTGTTCAGAGATCCTGATGCGGAACTGTCTAGATGTTTGTCCAACATAAAATGCCTGACATGTACATGTGGCTAGGTAAATTATCCAATCTGAACTGCAATTTCCGAAGAATTCGATGTTGTGCATTTGTCCAGAATTTTTGCTAGTAAAGCTAGTGGTTTTAAAGCTGTAACTACAAAAACTGCAGTGACCACAAGGAAAGATACCTATGAGTTTGTCCCCTGTGAGTGTCCTCTGAGTAAGGGTATCAACATTAGAATTTGTTCTTTTATAATGTGAAAAAAGAGAGCCTAGAGTTTTGCCCTTCCTATATGAGAAATAACATCGTTCCCCTAATAGATCTTCCAAAAGTGGGTGGGAATTGAGAATATTCCAATGTTTGTTGACAATATTAATCAGATTCCTACTGTTCCTGCCATAAGTTGCAACAAACCTGCATAAATCAGTGTTATTCTCTCTCTGACCAGTATGATACTGTAGAAGGGAATCCCTGGATTGGTTATTACTAAAGTTAACTGCTGAATTGATGATACGTGGAGAATAACCTCTGGACAGAAATCTGTTGCTTAAATCCGCCTGGTATGTTGTAAGATCATCTTTTGAAGAACATATTCTTTTAATCCGCAGAAACTGAGATTTTGGTATATTTTTGATGATATGTTTGGGGTGAAAACTTTCTGCATGTAAGAGGGTATTAAATTGTGGAAATTTTCTATACACAGAAGTTTTAAGTGTATTAGCAACTTGTCTTGCTAGATGGACATCCAAAAAATGTATTTCCTCCTGGTGATATTCCACAGTAAATTTGATACCCCAGATGTTCCCATTTAGATGTTCAACAAATTCCTGGAGGTATTCTGTACCTCCCTTCCATACTAGCCAGCAGTCGTCCAGGTATCTTCTCCATATATCGATTTCTGGTAAATAAATGTTGTGCATTGGATCATAAATGATGTGTTCTTCAATGTAACCCATAAAAAGATCTGCATAGACTGGTGCAAATGAAGCCCCCATCGCCGTACCTTGAAGTTGCCAGTAACATTCTTGTTGAAAGTAGAACACATTTTTAGTGAGAATGTGTTCAGCCATACATACTAATAAAGTATTCATGCCTGGGGGGTACATGTTAGATTTGTTTAACCAAAACTCCAAGGCCATTAGACCAGCCCAATGTGGAATACTGGTATATAAAAATGATACATCGAGGGTGCACATTAACCAGTCCGGATCCAATTGAGATTCTGATACTATCTGCAGGAATTCAGTAGTATCCTGGATTCTAGCTCAAATGTATGATAGCAATGGTTTCAATTTGTCAGTAAGAAAAACAGATAATGGTTCAGTGAGTGACCCAATACCAGATACTATTGATCTCCCAGGTGGCTGATGAATACATTTATGAATTTTGGGTAATAGGTAGAGGTATTGCTTAGCAGGGTCTTGAACAGTCAAATGTGCTTTTGTTTTATCTGAAATGATTCCAGCTTCAACCGCTTGTTCCAAGAAATTGTTAATTTCTAGCTGAAAACTAGGTGTGGGGTCGATGTCCATTTTCATGTAATGATGATGGTTGGATAATTACCTATACCCTTCATCCCGATAATAATCAGTATCCATAACTACCACCGCACCTCCTTTATCAGCAGGGATAATAACAATCTCAGTGTTATTCCTAAGTTGTGTGAGAGCTAATTGTTCTTTATTAGAGAGATTATGCCTCATATTCTCCTCTGAACTGAAATGAAAGTGTATATCCTTGATGACAGCCTGCTGAAAAACAGCTACATTTTTATCCATAGGAGGATTAAATTTTGATTTGTGAAATCTGAAATCATGATGGTCTTTGAGTGTCATCAGGATTATCCTGTTGTTTGAAAAATATTTTGAGGTTAATCTTTCTACAAAACTCCATGGTATAAGATACTAATGAGCTCTCATCAATAAAAAATCCAGGTATAAAACCAAGGCCATTATTGAGTAAAGAATACTGGTCATCAGACAAAACATACTTAGAGATGTTAACAACACTGGTACATTGTTCATTTATTTCACTATTGACATGAATAGTTCTTCTAAGCTTGTTACCCCTATGTTTACTACCTGCCCGGTGTTTCCTACCCCTAAAGGGACCTCAGTTATCCTTCCTCTTTTGGCATTTGGAGATTCGCCAGTATTTACTGTTTCTGTGTCAGTGGTAGAGGATTCCTCACCTGAAGTGGTATTACCTAATCCAGTTTTTTTCAAAATCGACCTGGGCCTCTTTTTGCGTACAGATGAGGCATTTCTAGTGCCTTGAGCAAATCTAACACCCCTCTGTGATTCAAATGGTCTGCCCCTCTCATAATCCTCTTTATCTCTGGCAAATTTATGCAATTTTTTATTTTTGAGATTCTTTTCCAAAGTAGAAATATCATTGGATAGTTTGCTCAGACAATCATTGAATTTGACATTGTCCTCAAATTGCTTTAAATTGTTACAAGTTTTTTCTACTTCCAAAATATTTCCCTGTACAGTACGCTCGTAGAATGATGCCAGAATATTAACCTTGGCCATGGCGGCCTCTTGTTGTGCTGTCTGCCAGTCTTTAAGCAAAGTGTCATCCGGGGTACCAGCTAGTGGTTGGATTTTACATCTCAATCCCCGAGGGGATATATTCTGCACCTGATATGCTTTAAACAGTTTGTGGTGCCAGATATTTGTTCTCAGTATTTTGATCTGTTTACCCAATTTGTGGAAAAGATTTTCGCAACCGTCAACTGGATCAATAGTTTCCAAATTATTGGTTTCAATAGAGCCTATACCAATTCCGAAAATTTTTAGATCATCCTTGTCGGAGCAAAGGCCCGACAATAACTTTTGAAGATCCATGACAATGAGTTGCTGGGACTAAAAAAGATAAAGTATACTCAGGACACGCCAAAAAATAGTTGTCGGAGCAAACTATTCAAGAATATAATGTAAAAACCCGTAGTAAATTGAATCACAGAGGGATGTAGGCCTGGATAAAAAATATTTGTAGCAAAAAGGAACAGGTCAGTATATCCCAATTTCTGAGAGGATCACTCTCTTGATACTAGAATAATAATCAAGTTGCAAACTATGATCCATATGTTTTGATGTCAGGAACAGAATCAAAATGAAGGATATGAGAATATAATCAATTCCATAGTGCAATAATATAGTCAAAAGGAAACTAATATGGCTTAAAAATAAGTCACCGTAGTGACCACAATATGCAGCAAAAGAAGCAACAGACGGAACAGTTCTAAGTGGTTAATAAATGTCTGAACAACTTATCATCAATGGTATCCAGTATTATATCGGTATAAACATCAAAAAACAATTGCTTCATGTGGAAATGTGGCATAAATATGCATGAACCGTGTAACCCAAAAAGACAAGATCAATATATCCCAATTAGTAAGAGGACCACTGTCTAAATACAAAAGTCACAATCTAATTGCAAGCTATAATGCAAATGTATTGATGTCGGGAACAGATTAAAGTAGATCCCTGGTACAATTATGTTACATAAGGAAAGGCAACAAGGCCTCAAAATAAGCCACAACAGTGACCACAATATCCTACAAGAATAGTAAAGGATGGAGCCATTCCAAGTGATAAGTGTAATTGTAAATATATATATGAACAACCTATCATTAATTCTAAATAGGGCTATATCAGAGTAAACATAATTCTAGTATTCCATCCCTGGTAGAAATATCATAAAACCATTTTTGAGTGTAAAAATATGGCATTGATAAGCCTATACAAAATATAACACTTGTGTCAGCTATTCAGTCACTATTGTAAAAATAGCAAAAACAGAGCTAGATATCAACTCAATAGAATAAGGACAAATGCGACTGTATATAAATCAAAATATCCCTGGAATAATCAAGGACATAATTCCTCAACTGATGTGAACAATAGCTAAATGTTATATTATTTGTGTTCAATGGTCAAGTAGGTATTGTGCTAACAGGTGTAGTTGCATGGAAAAGGCTGTGAGCCAAAGGGTCATGGCCAGCCTGCATAGAGGGTAGTAGTGATTCCCTACCTGCTTATTGATGTACCACATCACAGTGATGTTGTCTGTTTTGATCAAGAGAACCCCTGGAGAGAGAAGGTGTTTGCAAGCTATCAAGGCATGCTGCACAACCATCATCTCTTTTAGACTGATGTGCAGGGGGATTTGCTGTGGGCTCCATTGGCCCTGTATGCACCTGCTGTCCAGGTGTGCACTCCAAGCGTAGTCTGATACAACTGTGGTTAGGGTCTGGGTGGCAGGGTGTGGAGAGAAGGGCAGTACCTTGTTGTGGAAGCATGCTGTTGCCCACCAAATAAATTCTTTTCTGAGGCAAGGAATTATAGGTAGAAGAGTTTCCAGGTCCTGAGAGTGTTGATACCAAAGGCTCTTTAGGTACCATTGAAGTTTCCTCATATGCAGTCTGGCACATGGAATGAGGAGAATGCAAGATGCCATGAACCCCAGAGTTTGCAGGACTTTCCTTGCAGAAAGCTGGGACAGAAATATTTTTTTTCTGTGATGTAAGGTATACCATCTGGGATGCTGTGTCCAGACTTGCTCCCGGGAAGATTATCCTTTGGGTGGGCACTTGTTTTGATTTATTTTCATTGCTTGTGTACCCTTGGGAGGTTAATAGGTTCTTTACAAAGGCCAGGTGCTTGAGCAGCTTTTCCTGGCTGTCTGCCTGAATAAGGCAGTCATCTAATTAAGGGTAAATTTGAATATTTCTTTGTCTGCAAAAGGCAATGGCCGGAGCCAGGCATTATGTGAAAACTCAGAGTAGTGGATAAGCCAAAGGGAAGCGCAGAGAAATGAAAGTGTTGAGATCCTACCCTGAAGTGGAGATCTTTTCTGCATGATTCCCTGATAGGAATGTGAAGGTAGGCCTCTTTTAGATCCAAGGTGGTTAGCCAAGCATCCTTGGAAAGCATGGGTAGCAGCTGCTGGAAGGTGAGCATTTTGAATTTTGGTATCACCAGGAAAGTGTTCAGAATGGATAGATCGATGATGGGGCGCCAGGTGCCCTCTTTTCTGGGCACCAGAAAAAGTCTGTGGAGTAGAAGCCTTGGCCTATCTGTTCTGCAGGAACGTGCTCTACTGCCCTCAAAGAGAGCAGGAAACAGATTTGCTTTTGAGCCTTGCACACTGATTTGGTGGTAGATCTGGAAACCCTTTTCAGGTTGAAAGGGTGTGAAAGGAGAATTTGTATCCCTGAGACACAATGATCAGAACCCATAGGTCCTTGGTAATGGTGGCCCAGGTGCTTGAGTGAAAGGAGAGTTTTCCTCCCAGGGGCAAGTGAAGGTGGGCAGAGGGGAGGTCGGGAGGAGGTGAATCATTGTGAGTTCTTACCATAAGGGGGTGGCTTAGAACTCCCTGGTTTAGAAGTGGAGGTAGTCCACTGCTTAGCTCTCTGCATTCCCTGAGGCTGCTATCTGCTTCCACGGGGCACAGGCTGGGCCTGTTTACTCAGAGTAGGAAAGGACCAGTGCTTGGAGGGACAATGCCTGCTGAACCTGTAAGAAATCTTTAACTGTTTGCATAGATTTTGCTTTTTCTTCCATCTTTTTTAAGACCTCTTCTGCCTTAGTGTCAAATAAGTTAACTTTGTGCAAGGGTGCATCCAACAATTTAGATTTGACATGGTCTGGCAGGGGTTGTTCCTTAAGCCATACATGTCTTCTAATGACAGATCCAGTGACTGCTGCCCTGCAAGAAGCTTCTAGGGCATCAAAACCACAGTGCAAAGTGTGTTTAGTTACTTGACTTGCAGAATGCATTAAGTCTTGTAAATCTTTAGATTCTGCCCAAGCAGGAAAGGTAGACATTTTTTGTTTAAGGAGTTCCAAAGTATGTTGCTGATATTTAAGCATATGGAACTGGCAATTTAGTGCACTGATAGCAAGAGTAGCTGAGGTGTATACTTTTTTACCCCATCTGTCCAATGCTCAAGAATCCCTGTCTGAGGGGTGGGATTCTTAGCATAGGTTGCTTCAATCCCTTTAGGCCCTTGAGAAATGACCTCAGGGTCAGCTGTAGGATTTTTAAAAAGATATTTGTGTGAGTCAGGGACTCTGTACTACCTGTCTGGTTTTCTGGGAACAGGAGGTAGGGCGTCAGGAGTCGAGCTGGATTCAAGGAAAACATCATCCACCACATCCAGGACTGGGGAGATGGCCAAGGGTCTGTGTTGTGGAAGGTCTAGGAATTCCCTGAGTCTCTTTTTTGACTGAGGGTAGTCCTGACTCTCCCATTGGAAATGCTCCCTTAAAAGTATGCAGGGTTTCCCCAAAGGAAAAATCTTCTGGGGGAGAGGCTGAAGGAATGGAGCTCTCTGCATCAGAATCTTCATAAGTGGAGAGGGATTGCATGTTTTCATAGTCAGATGCATAAGATTCATCCGACTCTTCTTCAGACAAAACTACTGGGGATAGAGCTCTTTTCCTTTTTGGGGGGGTAGCTTGGTTTCCCCTGATCAGCATAATAAGGTCTTCCACCATTTTAAGCATTTGAGACTGAGGCAAGATAGTAGGTGCCTGAGAGTGGGTAGTCGGTTTCTTGCATGTTATTTGAACCCTGGGCCTAAGAAACTCGGTTGTTTTTGAAAGAATGGTAGTCGCGAAAGAAGACGATTTGTGTCGAGATTCAGTGGTGCGAAGGACTTCCTCAAAATCCGGTGCCTGCTCAGCGGCTCCGGACCCATCCAAGGTAGAGACGACCACAGGATCCTTCGACAAAGAAGAATTTTGTGGTATACTGGACTCTGAAAGGGCCTCGGTAGCAGAGCGGCCAGCGAATCAACTGAAGCAGGTATCAGGGGCTGCGAAAGCGCCTCACTGAGTACCGGAGGACTGACAACTAGCTTAATGGAAGCATCATCAGTAGGTTTGGACCTGTGCAGTCTGTCTCTGTCTTTAACTTTACGTTTTTTTCAGAAGACCTGCTGTCGGATGGCTTACTGAAAATATTTTGGAATTCAAGGACTGTAAACGAAAATATCTGGCTACAATAAGGGCCTGACAATGGATAGTTCTGGCATTAAAGCACAGAAGCGACAATGGGGACGTCGTTGTCTGGGCCTAGACAAGTGACGGAGTAAGAGTGGAAGTCTCAGTGTGGTATTTGCTTTCCACAGGCGAGAGAATTATTAACTTTTTCTGACATTGGTTAGTGCAAGAAAAAAGGATCCCCAACAGGGTACTTAGCTTTAGAAGACTAACTTCAATTCGGAAACGAAAACTCAGGTAGCAGCTGACCCGCACTCGTGCAAACTGCTTCTGCTTCGGGCTCCATGGCAAGAAAGACTGATGTAATGGCATCAGCTGCCTTACTTTATACCACTGATGACCTGACGTCAGTCCTCAAGTGATAGCAACCGACGCAGAAATACTAAGTTTCTGGTATTTGGGCCAGCCAAGGGCTACCCTGGCAGGGATAACCCTAATGTGATGACTGCAACAGTGAAACACAAAGAACATCTATTTATATGTGCACCCCGAACAGACACCAACCTGGCTCGCAACAGGAAAAACAATGCTGCTACATAAGAGTAAACCTGCAAGCTACCCTAAAAATTATATATCAGTAACTTGCCTTCTGATGGCGTATAAACTAAACATGGGAACTGATGCTGACAGAGTTTATAGTTATTTAGAAGAAAACTCAATTATGGTAGTAGAACAAAAGGGCAATAAAAGAAAGTCGTATGGAACAAAGGATCATCTGTTGTTAAATAAAGTTATAGTGGAGAACTGTAAAAAGGGGAAGAATCTAAGTATGGCATGGATTCACTACAAAAAAGCATTTGATAGTATCCCATATTCATGGATAAAAGAGTGCTTAAAAATATATACGCCACACCCTACACACTGATTGACTATATTACAGTAACCATGAAACAGTGGCAGACCACTTTGCAATTAAGCCATGATAAAGGACAGATTATTATCCCAGGGATAAAATTTCAAAGGGGGATATTCCAGGGTGACTCTCTATTAACAGTTTGAGACCAAAGGGCAGAGCACAAAACTGATGATGGCTGGCTCCCAGCCGGAAGCGCAGATACCCCCTTGACGCCTTGTCCATTTTTATATGGTAGTAGGCGTCTTGGAGATCTAGAGAGCACATCCAATAGTCTTTCCCTAACAACAGGAGTATCGACTTCAGTGTTACCATCCGAAACTTGTCCTTTTTCATGGATTTGTTTAATCTGCTGAGGTCCAACATTGACCTACAGTCTCCGGTTCATTTTGGGACTAAAAAGAACCTGGAGTAAGTAACAGATCCTATCTGGTCTGCTGGGACGGGCTGGATGACTGTTTTTGAGAGCAACTTGTTGATCTCCACAGTTGCCTGATCCCTGTGATTGGGGGGAACATCTGGGATCTTCTTGGGAACAAACGGTGGAAGGGAAAAGGGTATAATATAGCCTCTGGTAACAACTCTTTGTACCCACTTGTCTTGGGTTATATTTAGCCAGGCTTCTGAATACAAAGAGATGCAACCCCTGAATGGCCTCAGAGAAACGCAGTCGGGCCCCATATCAGGAGCGCTGATAAGGCCGCCCTCAAAAGGAACCACAGCCTTGCTGGTACTGCGGACCGCCCCTGCCTCTAGGGCAATGTCTACCATTTCCTCCTCCTCTGCCTCTGAAGGAGGATTCACTCTATGTGTCTGGAAAGGCCCTCTGGGACTTTTTGAACCACATCTTACCTCCCCTTTGACCTTTGGGGTATGGCCAAGAGGGGACGGTAAAATGGACTCCCACAGCAGAGAGAGTCTTTCCTTCCTGTTCATGCAGAGTGAGTGTATCTTTCACCTTGGAACCAAACAAGGAGGAACCATCAAATGGGGCGTTGGTGAAGGTGGACTTAAACGGCTCCGCAAAATTACACAAGTACAACCAGGAGTGGCACCTAATGGCAACTCCTGAACCCGCTGCTCTGCTCACTCCATCAGCCACATGAGATATAAGCCGCATGGAAGAGTTAACTACTGAATTTAGGGTGGACAACTGAGCAGAGATCCTATCCAGGACTCCCTCAGGACAAGCACCCTGTATGGAATCTCCTAACTCTTTGAGGAGATCTCTCTGCAACCTCGTGAAATGGGTAAGATAGTTCATGGATCGAAGTGTAAAAGCCACTGAACTAAATACATGCTTTCCAAATCTGTCCATCTGTCAAGACTCCTTGTTTGGTGGATGAACAGAGGAAGAAGTCTCCGCCACCTCCTTCTTCGTGGCTGTCGCCAACACCATGGCATCTACGGGAACGCCTATAGACAAGAATTCTTTTCCAGGAGGGATAGACAGGAACTTATTTGGTCTTCTAGGGACTGGCTCCACAGCATTCGGAGTATCCCACACCTTCCGACTAACCACATCCATTAGCTCGTCAAAAGGTGGAGACACCCAAGAGGCAGAGGAGAGACCCGAAAGCCTTCAGATACACTGACTTCTCATCAGAAGGGTTGACAGTGGGCCAGTCGCACCTCTGTTTAAGGATCTCTAGAATGTCCACAAAGGAGACATTATCAGAGGACAACTTAGGGGACCCCTCCGACTCATCGAGATCAGTGTCCGATGTCAGAGACTCATCCTGGGAATCAATATGCTTCCTCTTGCATACACTCTTCCGAGAGGTCTCCTCGAAAGGACCTTCTGGGGAGGCCCCGGAAGAGTGGGGGCCACCAGCCGGAGGCTCCTGAGGCTGTAGGCCTCTTCTGTCTCCACAGAGAGTAGGTACTGAGACCGAAGTGGGAGCCCTGGGGGGGAAGAGTGCTTGGACCACTGGCAGGGGCTGTAGATTGTGACAGCACACTCCCCATCACCTCAAAGGCAGATCTCTCCAGCTCCGAAGACCATCCCCACTCTGAAGAGACAAAGGACAATGCCGAAGCCCAAGCCATTGGCTCCAAGATAGATCCAGGGTCCGAGCTCACTCTGGCAGTCACACCGAGAGAAGGCTCGGAACTGACTAAGATCAATTCAAACCCTCCCCCTCGACACTGACAAAGAGCTTTGGTCCCTGGACATGACGGACGGAGCCGAGTGTGTCGGAGCCGACTTTGGCCTCAATGCAACAGCAAGGGGAGCCAGAACCGAGGGTTCCTCCATTGGTCACAAGCACTCCGGCTCTGAAAAACCAACATGGCTTGGAGGAGGAATCACGGATGAGGACAAGACTGGTTCGAGTGGCTCTGGAGACGATTGGGTCGGAGCCAACAAAAATTTAGGCAGGGCAGATGACTTGAGGAGTCCCAGTACTACCCTCTCCATATCTTCTTCCGAAAGACTCCTAGAAGATCTGGAAGATAAGGTTGGGGATCTCGACCTAGCAGGCACTGGAAATTTGGCCATCAAGGAGACCGGTAGGGACTCTACAGACCGGCTCCGAGAAGCAGAGTCAACTATTTGCAAGGGTTCAGCAGTCAGCACTGAAGCACCTGTGCCCAACTCCGAAACCACGGTGCTCTCCTTCGGCTCCGAAGACTGAGTCGAGGAGGCAGGTTTTGTTAATTTGGCAGATGGCTCTGAAACACTAGCCGGTGCCGGAGAAGGCCTTTTTGAATCTTTTGATTTTGAGTCAGATCTTGACTTCGAAGACTTAGACGAAAAAGCCAAAGAACTAGACAAAGCTTCCTCGAAGGTTGGCTTCAAAAGACCCAAGTATCAGTTTGTTCTTTCTCTCCTGCAACACTCTAGGAGAGAAAGCATGATAGAACAAACATGATTCTTGCAAATGGATGGCTCCCAAACAGTAGACACAGCTACTGTGGCCATCTGTCAAAGACATTTTCTGGGAGCACTTCATACATTTTTTAAACCCAGAGGGTTTGTGCTCCTTGCTATCCTTAGCCATTGCAACACACAAGCAACCAGAGGGGAAAAAGAATGAGAATGACTGAGGACTAGGTCCTCTAACTAAAACGGGCCTAGCCCTGCAGAAGAATTACACGAGGACTAGGTCCTCTAAGTTAAACAGGCCTAGCCTGGTGTAAGAAAGAAAACTAGGTTTTTCACTAAACAACAGACAGATTCAGTCACACAGGAAAAATTTTCAAATAAGATAAAGTGGAGTAGCAACACGAGGACTAGGTCCTCTAAGTTAAACGGGCCTAGCCCTGTGAAGAACCGGGTCTTCTAATTCAAACAGACCAAGAATACCACAACACACACACACTCTCAAAAGGTAGGAGCAAAATAGACTCTGTAAGGAATTAAGACTTTAGCAGGTCCCCACTAAAGACCACCAGTCAACAATAATCGCTTTACAGGAAAACAATCAATAGGAGCCCCTATTGATTAAAAACGGTAAAATCGCCAAACTAACTATCTTATCAAAAATCGCAACTGCGCCTAACTACTGATACACAGGATACTACTAATACTGGTCACACAAGGCAATTTAGGTAAACCTTAACTGTATACTTTCCAGTAAATAAAAGAAAAAAGGCGAAACTGCCAAAACTAATGACTTAGGCAAAGCGCAATTGCGCCTAACTTTTAGTTATGTACTTACCATAACTTTGTATGTATGGGATCCATCTCGCCTACATTCACAACAGATGGGTTCGGAGCCGATCCATCGGCTCCGACTCGGCAACTAATACACTAGCACGAAGTCTCTCATTGGCTGGGCTACTCCCTATCCCAGGATGCACTACACCTGCTTCCCCAGATCTTGTTTGTTCGCTTTCATACATCCATGCAAGCACAGAAAAAACTAGTAGTCAGTATAACCAACTAAAGTTCTTCAAGAAAGATCGCCAAGAATAAAGGGACTACAGCTCCTCTAAATCCGAATGGAAGGGGGAAGGAGGGTGGGTACTTATGAATGTAGGCGAGATGGATCCCATACATCCAAAGTTATGGTAAGTACATAACTAAAAGATGTAATGGGATCCTATCTATACATTCACAACAGATGGGACAGCGTCCCTAGCACCTACATCCCGGGTGGCTCATTGGAACACACTCCTGAGAACTGTGGAACCAAAGGAAGCTCTGCCTCGAGAAACCACATCCAATTTGTAATGAGAAATGAAAGTGTGCGGAGAAGTCCAGGTTGCCGCAGCACAAATATCATCTATTGATAACTTGGAGTGAAAAGCTACGGAAGTAGCCATTGCCCTGGTAGAATGAGCCTTGACTGGAAAGGGAAGGTCTTTGTTAGCCTGTGAATAAATAAAAATGATACAATCTTTAATCCATTTAGATATGGAGGTTTTGTTACTGGTTGACCCAATTTGTTCACTGCAAAGGAAACAAACAATTGATTTGATTTCGCGTTTGAGCGGCTCTATTCAAATAAAAGCAGTTGTCTATGTACGTCCAATTGATGCAAAGTATATTCTGCGTTATTAGAGAATTCTGGAAAAAGACAGGGAGTTCTATAGTTTGTTGAATGCAGAAAGAGGAGGCCACTTTTGGTATAAATGCAGGGTTTAATTTCAATGAAACTCTATGCTTGTGAAAAATCAAATAGGGAGGATCAGAACAAAGAGCTTGAAGTTCTGAAACTCGCCTAGCAGACGTTATGGCTACTAAAAGGGCCGTTTTCCAAGACAGAAATTTTAAATCACAGGTAGCAGCTGGTTCGAAAGGACGGGCAGTTAGGGCAGCAAGAACCATATTCAAATCCCAAGGAGGGACAGGATGAGATAAAGGAGGCCTAAGGAGCCAAGCCCCTTTAAGGAAAGCCTTACAAAGTTTGTGAGACATCAATGAAGGTTCAAATGAAGCATGAAAATTAGAGATCGCCGCTAGCTGAACCTTAATGGTAGAAACTGAAGAGCCCAACTGAAAAAGGGA
Source organism: Protopterus annectens (assembly GCF_019279795.1). Lineage (NCBI taxonomy): Eukaryota > Metazoa > Chordata > Ceratodontiformes > Protopteridae > Protopterus > Protopterus annectens. Next base: position 476,596,039 of record NC_056731.1, read on the forward strand.
GGCCAGAAAATTCAGAACCTCCGATACTGGTGCAGTGAGAGGATCTATACCCCGTTCTTGAGCCCAGAAGGCAAACCTTTTCCATTTACTGGAATAAAGTTTGATGGTGGAAGGTTTATGAGAAGAAGACAGTATGTGGACCACGTCTGGCGAAAGAGCATTGTCTCGGACTAAGGATGGAAGTGGAGCAACCATGCTGCCAACTTCAGGGACCTGAGAGACGGATGAAGCCGTCCTGACTGATGAGTCAACAGGTCTGGCACCGGATCCAGAAACCATGGACCTTCTATCGCATGCCTCTGTAGGAAAGGAAACCAAACTTGACGAGGCCAGTGCGGGGCAATCAAAATCATCTCGCTCTCCATGTAAATGGCCTTCTGTATCACCCTCGGTAGGAGGGGGAACGGAGGGAAGGCGTAGAGAAGACCGGGGGGCCAAATGTGAGTCAGAGCGTCCCTGGGAATCTGTCCCTGAGAAGGGAACAGTGTGAAGAAGTCTCTGCATTTCGCATTATGAGGGCTGGCAAACAGGTCGCAGCAAGGAAGACCCCATCTGTCGATTTTCACAGCTATACCCTGGTTGAGGGACCACTCGTGGGGTAAAAGAATGGTCCTGCTTAATCTGTCCGCAATCACATTGGACTTCCCCGGTATGTGCGTTGCCATTAGAAAGCAGTTGGTAGCTACCGCCCAGTGCCAAAGTCTCATGGCTTCTCTGCATAGTGGGTAAGACCTGGTTCCACCTTGCTTGTTTATGTACCACACCACCGACATGTTGTCGGATAGGATAGCAATCGGGCCCTGTGGGAGAGCGTGATGGAGAGCTTGGAGTACCAATAGTACCGCTCTCATCTCCAGGACATTGATATGCAAATGCGTTTCCTGGATCTGCCATGTGCCTTGGACCGACCTGTCCAGGTAATGACCCCCCCACCCTACCTGGGAGGCGTCGTAGTCACAGTGGCAATGGGACGTTGAGGTATAAAGGGTCGCCCCTGGTCGAGATTTGATTGGAGAAGCCACCAATGCAGATCTCGACGGCAACTGTCCGTGATTATGATTAAGTGGTTCAAGGGAAGTTCCTGATAAGACCATTGAACCGACAGTAGCCATTGTAAAATTCGCATGTGAAGTCTGGCCAAGGGAACTAAAAGTATGGTTGACGCCATCGAGCCCAACAGTTGTAGGATCCGTTGGGCCGGGGCTCTTAGTAGGGGAAGACAGGATCTGACTTGATCTTGTAGGACCTGAATTCTTGCTGCCGGTAAGAAGGCGCGCATTCTTTTTGTGTCTAAGTCTGCGCCTATGAAAGTAATACGCTGAGATGGCTGTAGTACAGATTTTTGCAAATTGAACGGAATCCCCAAGAAACGGCCCAAGGTGAACGTGGCTCTGAGCGCTTGGAGTAGTAGATGCTCGGAGGTGGCAGTAAGGAGCCAGTTGTCTAGATAAGGAAACACCTGGAATCCCAGACTTCTCAGGTGAGCAGTTACCACTGCCAGACACTTGGTGAACACCCTGGGGGCTGTGGTGAGACCAAAGGGCAGTGCTCGGAATTGGAAATGACTGACTCCGAGGCGGAAGCGTAAATGTCTCCTGGTCTCTTGAGCTATGGGAATGTGATAGTAAGCGTCCTGGAGATCTATGGAGCACATCCATGCATCTCTTTCCAGCAAAGGAAGAATAGATTGAAGAGTGACCATTCGGAATTTGGACTTCTTTACGAAATGATTCAATGAACTGAGGTCCAAAATGGGCCTGAAGTCCCCTGTCTTTTTTGGTACCAAAAATAATCTTGAGTAAGTTCCTGATCCGATCTGGTCGATGGGGACAGGCTGGATGGCTCTTTTTTCTAGCAGCTTTGAAACCTCTAATGCTGCCTGATCCCGCTGAATGGGTGGTACGTCCGGGATTTCCCTTAAAGAAAGGGGGGGTTTGTTGAAGGGGATGATATAACCTCCGGTAATAATGCGAAGCACCCACTGATCGCTTGTTATGGATTCCCAAGCTTGTGGGTGCGCCGCAAACCGACCCCCGACTGGCTCCGGAGTTGCACAGTCGGGCAAAACCTCAGGGACGCTGGTTGTATGAAGAACCACAAAAGGAATTGTGGTGTCCAGAGTTACGGGGGCCTCTGCCACCTCTGGGGCGGCGTCTTCCAAAATCCCCCCCCCCACCTCTGGAGGGGGAATCACTGGGTGGAGTAGGGAAAGACTTCTGAGATTTTCTAAACCACATTTTCCCTCCTCTCCGAGCCTTGGGGTAAGGCCTAGAAGGAGCGGAAAATCGGGCCCCAATGGCAGTCAAAGTCTTCCCCTCCTGCTCGCACTGAGTTAGTGTGTCCTTCACCTTGGGTCCAAACAAAGATGACCCATCAAAGGGGGCGTCGGCGAAGGAAGACTTGAAGGCCTCCGCGAACGAACACAAGCGTAACCTCTCCTGAGGGCAACGCCTGTTCCCGCTGCTCTACTCGCCCCTTCGGCCGCATATGAAATGAGCCTCATGGACGAGTTAACAATAGAAAAGAGGGTAGTCATCTGTGCGCCAACAGTCGGGGCCAGCACCTCAGGTAGGTTACCAACAAGAGAGTCATTTAGCTCTTTGAGAAGATCTCTTTGGAGCCTCGTAAAATGACATAAGTAGTTCAGCGACCGTAAGGTAAAGGCCGCTGAAGACAGGGTACGCTTCCCGTACCTATCCATACTCCTAGAATCCTTATTAGGAGGATGAACAGACGTCGAAGCCTCTGCCACGTCCTGCTGTGTGGCAGAAGCCACCACCAAAGCATCTACAGGCACACCCTTTGTGAGAAACTCCTTCTGGGGGGGGGCTGACAAAAATTTATTGGGCCTCGCAGGCACCGGTTCCACAGAATCAGGGTGTTCCCACGCCCTTCGAGAAACCAAATCAAGGAGTTCATCGAAGGGCGGAGACACCCAGGAGGCGGAAGGCTGGGCCCCAAAGGCCTTGAGGAAGACTGACTCCTCAGCTGAAGGGGTTTTGGCTTGCCAGTCACCTCTCTGTCTCAGAATCTCCAAGATATCTGAGAAGGAGATATCATCCGAAGATGATTTGGGGAACCTTCTGCGTCATCGAGGTCAGTATCCAATGTAACAGACTCATCTTGGGAGTCTACGTGCTTCCTCTTACACAATTTCTTCCGTGGGGTTCGTCCGAAGCAGTTTCGGACGGACCACCCGAAGAAGGAACCCGATGGGGGTATCCTCAGGCCCTGGGGCCCCGCTGCCGGGGGGGCTGCAACACAACAGAGGCACCAGTCTCCAAATCTAGGGACGGTGAGGTAGAATCTTGCTGAACCGGCAAAGGCATGGCCAGCACGCTCCTCATGGCCTCAAAGGCCGGACCTCCAGAATCCAAGGAGGTCACTGGTCTAGAGGCCACGATGGCACTGGGAATTCCAGCAGCCGATGCTCCGAGAGGAAGACTAGGCACCGAAGCACCCAATCCCAAAGTGTTCCCCTCGGGCCCAGCTGAAGAGGTCACAGTACCAAACCCTGAACCGGAGGACAGGGTAGGAAGCACAGTCGGAACCGAGAGACCTTGAAGGGGTCTCTGCTCCGACCAAATGGCTCCGCTTTGCTCCACCTCCACCGACTCCAATGGCTCCGAGGAGGTTGGAGGAGGAATCGAATGTGTTGGAGGGGGGATTGGCTCCGAAGCTAACTGTGCTGGAGCCGAGACCAATTTAGTAAACACTGGAGATTGGAATAGCCTCTGTAAAACCCTATCCAGGTCCGAATCTGAAAGTCTCGATGATTTAGAGGAGGTAGACAATCGAGAAGACTTTCCTCTCGGCTCCGAGAGAGAAGGGGACCGGCTCCGAAACGGCTCCAATGCTACCGGCGCCGACTCCACCACAGCATGGACCTCCATCGGCACCGAAGGAGCCTTCTTCGGAGCCGAGGGAGAAGAGTCTGAGCTGCACACTTCCACCGGCTCCGAAACCATTGGAACCGATGGAGGTGATTCACCTCTCGATACTCCAACTTGCGGCTCCGAAAGCAATGGAGCCGAGGTAGGAGGTATCGAGGCAGACCCTTCGACCCTCGGCCCCGAAGTCAGTGGAGCCGAGGAAGAAGAGGTCAATTTTGTCTTTTTAGAAGTCGGCTCCTACGGACTTGTCGGAGCCGACGATCTTTTCTTTTTGGAAGCAACAGGTAGATCTAAGGCTTCCTCAAAAGAAGGTTTGATAAGCCCTTTCAATATTAATTTGTTCTTGCGTTCTTGAAGAACTCTAGAGGAGAACGCATGACAGACGCTACAAGTCTCTTGCAGATGTTTCGGCCCCAAACAATAAACACATACTGAATGACTGTCTGTAATGGACATCTTATATTTGCACCGAGTGCATTTTTTAAAACCTGACTTTTGTTCCTTAGACATGATACAGGCCACAACAAGTGCAAACTCTATGGAAATCCTACTCTACCACAACAAGTATAGCACTATACACAAATTGCGCCAACTGAGAAGCGCAAGACACACTGGCGCGAGTACTGGTGACAGTTTACCTCACAACAATAAGAAACAAGTTAAACGGCCCAAAGCCCTCTAATTTAAACGTGCATTGCCCGAAAAACAACTAACCAAAAGTTAATAAAACCTAATAACACTCAAAGGTAGGGCAAAGGCCCTCTAACTTAAATGGGCCTTACCCGACTGAATAAATTAAATTTTTTGGAAACAAGCACTCAAAAAAAAACAATAAGAAATAGTAAGAAATAGTAAGAAATAGCTGTTAAAACAGCTGTTTGGTTAATATAGACAAAAATTCCCTAGGTCAAGGACCAATAAGGTAAAAAGAACCACTTAGCTCCAGCCAAGTCGAGACCACGTCCAGCTTGTTAAGCGGCAAACGAGATCTGGGGAAGCAGGTGTAGTGCATCCTGGGATAGGGAGTAGCCCAGCCAATGAGAGACTTCGTGCTAGTGTATTAGCTGCCGAGTCGGAGCCGATGGATCGGCTCCGAACCCATCTGTTGTGAATGTAGGCGAGATAGGATCCCATTACATCTACTGGTACACAGGATACTACTAATACGGTCAAAAAACACCACAACATAATAAAGATACAACCCTATAAATGTATAGATTCAGTAACTATGCATAAAACCACTAGATTAATGAAAATTGCAAAACCCTAGCCAGAGCCAAGAGAAGCACATCCAAACTCGATCTGGGGATTACACTGGCGCACCACGGGATACCTGCTTAGCCACAAGCCAACCAGAAGTCTTCGAGCTTGAAAATCGGCTGGGTTAGAGCCGAAGATCGGCTCCGAACCCAAATGTAAAAATGAAGGGTGAGATTGGACTACCTAACATTGAGTGTTTTCTAAACACTCTGCTTATAGAATAAGAAGACACAGCTCACCACTGTAAATAGATAACTTAGGAGACCTGCGAGAAAGTATAGGAACCCACACAAGTAATACAAAAGTGACATTGATGGTTGTTTCTCACAATCAGCAAAACTATCTTAGTGCATCGAATGCTTATAACTTACTCTTACTCCAGATTATATACAGTTGCTGTGCTGATAATGGCATGTACAGTTATGCCAGCTGTTTCCCTGGGTTTCTGCAGCTGTTTTTACGTCACTTGGTGAGTTGTAACTAATTCACTCTTTATATATGTGATAGTCAGCAATTACAGTCAAAGACGCTGTTTCAGGAAGTTATAGCTGGACAGCGAAAGTACAGTTGTGTACACTTACTATAAATGTAGATGTTCGATTGTATTCATTGTTGCAGTCATTACATTTGGGTTATCCGCTTGCAGTAGCCCTCAGTTGGCCTGATTAACAAAGTCTTGGGTCCTGCGTCGGTTGCTGTCCCTTCTTCCATGACATCAGGTCGTCAGGGGTATAAAACATGCAGCAAACGCCATTACATCAGTTTTTCTTGCCCCAGATGTCAGGTGCCCCCCTAATGGGAAATAATTAAATCTATAAAAACACGGGTATACCTCCAACAAACAAGCAAATACACCAAAAAGCTTTTGAGCATAGTAAGGGAGAGTAGAGGTATAGCCAAAAGAAGAAAGGGGGCTGGAGGGAGGGTAAACAGGACTGTAACAGTGAATACACTCTAACATCTACATTTATGGTAAGTGTACACAACTGTACTGTGTTGTTCTTGTTTCACTGCTGCAGTTATTACATTTGGGTAGATTCCCAAAGCTAAGATTAGGGGGAGGAATTTAAATAGAATTAGGACCAGCTATAAGGCCCTGCAAGACTGCAGTGGCAAAGCCAGCTCTGGATTTAGAGAAACTTGGCAAATGATAATGCTTGGTGAAAGTATGAACAGAACTCCAGGTAGCAGCTTCTAGGATGTCCCTGGTAGGGCACCCCTGAGAAAGGCTGTAGAGGTAGATGCAGCTCTGGTTGAATGGGGTCTGATGCCCTGTGGGATAGGTTTACCATGGTGCTTATAGCAGAAATGAATGCAGTGGCCTATCCATTTTGAAATAATTTGCTTTGAAATAGCTTTCCCCTCTGCCCCTGCAGCAAATGCCACTAGCAGTTGTTCAGATTTCCTTTGAGGTTTAGTCCTGTCCAAGTAGAATCTAAGTTGTCTGTGCATATCTAAGGAGTGCCGTATCCATTCCCCTTTGTTCCGTGGGTTAGGAAAGAAGGCAGGAAAATAATGGACTGATTAAGAGCCACACTGGATACCATCTTGGGCATGAAGGAGGGATTGGTCCTGAGGGACACCCTGTCTGCATGAAAGATGATGAAAGGCTCCACTGCCATAAGGGCCTGTAATTCAGATACCCTTCTTGCTGAAGTGATTGCTAAAAGGAAAGCTGTCTTCCAAGAAAGGAATTTTAAATCTGCAGTAGCAGCTGGCTCAAAAGGAGAAAGAGCGAGTTTCTCCAAGACAAAGTTAAGGTCCCAGGCTGGAGTTGAAGCACTCCTGGGTGGCCTTAAATTTGTGGCTCCTCTGAGGAACTGCTTGAGCAGTGGGTGAGAGAAGGGGGGAGGCTCTGTGCTATAATGAGTTGAAATGGCTGAGGCATGAATTTTGATGGAGGAAAAGGACAAGCCCTTATGAAGCATCTCAGTCAAGTATTGTAGAATCTGAGGTAAATTGGGCACTGCTGCGCTCATCCCTTGAGATTGGTTCCAGGCACAGAATCTTTTCCATTATTCAGCATAAGATTTTCTAGTACTAGGCCTCCTTGCCTCTAAAATAATATCCATCACTGATTTACTGAGGGGTGGTAAAGGAGAGATTAGGTAACTAGCCAGGCTCTATGTTCAGGGTTTGCAGCTGAGGATGCAGAATCAGGTTCTCCTGCTGAGACAACAGGGAAGGAGTCTGAGGCAGGTGTCATGGGGCCAAGCGTGACACACTGCGCAAGAGGGGGTACCAGTGTTGGCGTGGCAAGTCTGGTGCAAATAAAATCGCCCTTGGTTTGTCCTGTTTGATCTTCAGTAGTACCTTGGAGAGCAGAGGCAGAGGAGGAAAGGCCTAAACTGATAGGTTTTTCCAGCTGAAGGCCAGAGCATCCACTTTCCAAGCTAGGTGGGGAATCCTTGTACAAAATTTGTCCAATTGATGGTTCTGGGGAGAAGCAAACAGGTCTGTATCTGGGCTCCCCCATTTGCTTGCCAACATGTTGAAAATCCTTGGTTCAAGTTTCCACTCATGTGGGTCCATGAGGTTTCTGCTTAGTCCATCTGCCACTGTATTTAGTTTTCCTGGCAGGAATTGAGCTTGTAGATTCACTTGGTAGCTCATGGCTGTGTTCCACAATACCATGGCTAGCCTGCAGAGGGGGTAAGAATGTGTACCCCCCTGCTTGTTTATGTACCACATGACAGTGGTGGTGTTGTCCGTCTTTACCATTAGTTGTCTTGGAAGAATGTGGCCCTTGAAGGCTGTCAAAGCATTCTGTACAGCTAACATTTTCTTTTGATTTATGTGCAGGTGCATTTGACTTGGGTTCCATTTGCCCTGAATGCACTTCCCTGCCAGGTGAGCCCCCCCCCCCCCATGCATAGTCTAATGCATCTGTTGTTAATGTTTGGACGGCAGGGGGTAGTGTGAATGGTAGTCCCCTGTTTTGGTGGCAGGCCTCTGCCCACCAAAGGAACTCTAGGCGTAGGCAAAGTATGATAGGAATCATTGCTTCTAGATCCTGAGAATGTTGACACCATAGGCTTTTGAGATACCATTCTAGTTTCCTCATATGCAGTGAAATCTGTATCCTTGGGACACTATATTTAAAACCCATTTGTCCTGGGTAATGAGTTCCCAGTTTTTGGCCTGCAGACCAATCTTTCCACCTAAAGGAGCATTCAGTTGGGAAGTGCTTGGAAGTTTTAAAAGCACGTCATTGAGACAGTTTTCCATAGGGGGGAGTCTTACTACTCCCAGATTTGGATGTGGAAAACCCCCCACTGCTTAGTTTTGTGTGTCCCCTGGGACTGAAACCTGGGGTTTCTCCTGTGTCTGGCTTTGGCTTGAGAAGACCTGGAAAGGAACAATTCTTAGAGGGCCAATGCCTACTAAATCTAGGAGGCTGAACTTGTAAGAAATCTTTAACAGTTTGCATAGATTTAGCTTCATCTTCCATCTTTTGAGAACTTCCTCAGCTTTGATGCCAAACAGGCATCCTGATTTAAGGGAACATCCAACAGTTTAACTTTAACATGATCAGGCACAGATTGCTCCTTAAGCCAAGCATGCCTTCTGAGCACAGACCCAGTAACCGCAGCCCTGCAAGAGGCCTCTAATTAATCAAATCCACATTGCAAAGTATGTTTCAACCTCTTCAGCAGAATGCAATCCTGTAATTCTTTATTTTCAGCACTGTCAGGAATCAACATCATTTTCTGTTAAAGCAATCCAATAACATGTTGTTGATACTTTAGCATATGAAACTGTCAGTTTAAAAACCTAATGGCCAAAGTTGCAGAAGTGTAAACTTACTTACCCCATCTATCCAGTGCCCTGGAGTCTCTATCAGAAGGGGTAGGATTTTTAGCAGTAGAAGCCTTAATGTCCTTGGGTCCCCGTGAGATAGTCTCTGGATCCGCAATAGAATTTTTAAAAAGGAACTTGTGTGAATCAGGAACCCTGTAATATCGGTCAGGTTTTCTGTGAGCAGGAGGCAAGGAATCAGGGGCCAAACTAGATTCTGAAAAGGCATCATCAACAATGTCTGCTACAGAAAGTATAGCTAAAGGCCTATGCTGAGGCAGGAGTAAGAAATCCCTAAGCCTCTTTTTTGAATCAGAAAACTCCTGGCTTTCCCAGTGGAAATGTTCTCTTAGAGTATGCAACGTTTCACCAAAAGAAAAAATCCTCTGGAGGGGAAGCAGAGGGAATAAAGTCCTCTGCATCAGAATCCTCATTAAGTAGAAAAGGGTAAACGCAGATCATCAGAAGAATCAGAGAAATCAGAATCCTGCTCAGAAGATTCATAAACAATTTCAGTCCTACGTCTCTTAGAAGGGGGAGGTTGGCTTCCCCTGATTAGAGTTATAACATCTTCAGCCATTCTTATCATTTGTTTTTTAGGCATAGAGGCCTGAGCATGTGGCCTGGGCGTCGGTTTCTTAGGCATGGTTGGAGATTTAGGCCTAAAAGGGTTGGGAGGGTAGCCTAATGGTTAAGGTGTTTGCCTTACAAACACAAGATGCAGGGTTTGAGTCTTGCAAGGGATAATTGGCTAGGCTTAAAAAAATGGCTTGCAACGGCAGTTAGCCTAGTACTAATCAATGAACCTAGGAAGAAGGAGGCGTCGGTTTAATATGCAAGTCCGTAGGCCTGAATACACCCTCAGAAGCCGGTGTCTGCACAGCGGCTCTGGACCCATCCAAGGTAGAGGCATCCACAGGTTCCACAGTTGAAGCATCTCGTGGCATACCAGACTCCGAATGGGTCTCAGTAGAGGCCTGCGAATCAGAAGTAGCAGTTATCTGGGGCTGCAAATGTGCCTCACTGAGTACCGGCGAACTGGCGACTGGCTTAGGAGAAGCATTGTTGGCAGCTTTGGACCTAGGCGGCCTGTCTCTGTCTTTATCTTTGCGTTTTTTCATAATCCCGGTAATCGTATGGCTATAACCAATGACATTTCTGGATAATTAAACCGTGAACCAAAGTATTTATAGGCAAAAATATACCGACAACGGATTGTGCGCTGATTAAATAAAGCACAAAACCGACATCAAGGTACTGGTCAGGGCCTAGGCAAGGACTACAGTACGAATTAAAATCTTTGAGAGTTATTTGCTTTCCACAAGTAATGCAATTACTAACTTTTACGGACATCGGTAAGGAGCAAGAAAAAGTTTCCCCAACGAGGTACTTAGCTTTAGTTGAAGACTTCTGTTCTGAAACTCGAAAACGAAAATATCAGGAGTCGGCCGACTGGCACTTGTGAACTGCTTTTGGCACTGCACGGCAAGAAAGACTGGTGCAATGGCGTCAGCTGTATGTTTTATACCCCTGACGACCTGACGTCATGGAAGAAAGAACAGCAACCGATGCAGGACCCAAGACTTTGTTAATCAGGTCGACTGAGGGCTACTGCAAGCAGATAATCCAAATGTAATGACTGTGATCTTTGAAACACGAAGAACATCTATGCACATAAACACTAGGCGATAACAGAGAAAATGGGACTGCAATACTGTGTTTGCGTACTGCATAGAAAGTTACCTTATTAGTGCCTTTTGACAGCTTGTTGCTGTAACAAGCTAAACCTCATTACAAACAGTATTTATTAAAACGCCATGTAAGAAAAACTCTAAATTTTAATTAGGTGTATCATAGCTGTCAACGAATCAAGGACAAATTCAGAAGTAATCAGACTCAAAATTTAGCTCTGTTCCTCACTCTCTTCTGGAGAAAATGTAGTTACAATGGTGATAATTAAAGTTATAAACTTCGTTTACTTCATAAAATGTATATTAATTAACATCCTTTTCTTCCGTCAATGTGTGTTTGTATGTGAGTGATATGTGAAACACAGCACCGTGAAGTGGTAGGGGTTTAACGGAAAAGTACCCCAATAGTAGTAGGAGCAAAGGGTCTTATAAAAAAGAATTTACAATCGTATTTGAATTTACAATCGTATTTAGATATGTTACCAATATACGCAACTCCATACGAACTGCAGAAGGAGTCATTACTGGGCAAATTGCGGGTGCTGCGAAGAGCACTTCTGGCTGACATCAAAGATTGAAACAATACTAGTTTCATGAACTTTAATCATACTTTGACTTAGGAATGGGGTCCATTCTCGTTATGGTATTAGAAACCCAAAAGACTTGGAGAAATTTTAAAAAAAGGCCAAAAATTGTATAAATTCATATCCTTCAGAAAATTCGTAGTAATGCAAAAATTGTTTTTCTATCAACTTTGTAAGTCTGTAAGAGCAATATTTAACAGGTGTTCCTATTTTTGGGACTATGTTCCCCCATTATTTGTGGCTTTGTACAGAGCACGTGGCTGTGTGTGTGTGTGTGTGTGTGTGTGTGTGTGTGTGTGTGTGTGTGTATGTGTGTGTGTGTAAGAGGTAGGGGTAGTATATCTCTTAATTGTCCAAGTTTTTGCAGAATGTCCAGATTTTTGCCCCATGTTTTCGTCTGTTCCTCAAACAAGTACTGAAGTTGCTAAGCAATGACACACATTTCAATTTGGCTTCATATTCTTTTGAATCAGATTAGTACTGCGGTGGTGGTGTTGCGGTAACGTTGTCGCCTCACAGACATTGCCCGTTCGATTCTCAGTTACAGCGTCTTCTGTGTGGCGACATGCGTGAATGGGCGTTCCTTCGTTGAAGGTTGTGCGTTAGGCCCGGCAAGCCTCTTCTACTGCCAATCATTAGCGGACCGGAGTTCCGCTGTGGCGACCCCTAACCGGGAAAAGCCGAAAGACACACACAATTCTTTTGAATCAGATTACAGAAGTGCATACAAACAGAAATCCTGTTATTCCACCAATTTTCTAAGTTCATAACAGCACTACTTATAATCTGTCCCTATTTATTTTAGGTTTTGTTCAGATTTCTTGAGATTCAGGTGTATGTGTCAGAGAGTGAAATGCCCTACTTAGGGTTAGCAGGTGGTTAGTAATTTTGCAGGTGGTTAGTAATTTGCTTAGGCTCAAACCCAGCACTTCAGCTACAGGAAACACGAGCCTGAATCCCCTCTACCCCAGCTAAAAAGCTGCATTTGTAAAGGAACTGAGTTTAATGTGCATTTTTCAATGAATTTAGTTTCAAGTTTATTTTCCAGGAATTAATTTCAAGGGAAGACAATGCTACGTCTGTTTACAATGTGCAGCTGTTTTGTTTAGCAAGCTGCTCGCTAGCAAATGGTATCACCATTGTTCTAGCACAACAGGATAGAATTATGGGAAAATCGACTGAAAAGGAATGTCTTCGATTCATTTTCAACTTTATCTGACTTTGTACAAAGTGCCGAAGAAAAAGTAGATCCAAAAATAGTTGAATTATTCATGAAAACCTTGAGATGTTTGAGAGATACCTTCAGTTTTTATTTTCCTCCATCACAATGTAATGAAAACTGGATCTGAGATCCATTCAGTTGCGAAGAAACAGATGAAAGCAATGATTTGGCAGAGCTGCCGTGTGATGGTACTTTAAAAACTGTTTTAAACAAAACAGTCTTTCTGACTTTTGGTTGTCGGTAAGAAACATTAAACCAGGATTAGCAGACAAAGTTCTCCAGAAATTATTTCCATTTTCTTCTACATATCTTTATGAGCGAGCCTTTTCCATGTTATTTTACCTAAAAAATAAACAGCGAAATAGATTCAATGTTGAGCATGATTTTAGAATAAACCTGTCCAGTATTGAACCTAGTATTTTGGACTTGGTGGAAAAGAAACTTCATCATCCCATCTCACAGTTATCAAAGTAAACATACATAATTATTAACAACATTTTTTAATTGCAGTGCATTTTGATTTGAAATCCTCGCTATACTGCACCATGTAGAAACTTAAAAGCATTTTTATCAACATTTCAGGAGAAAGTAATCACACAGAAATCTTTGTCCCTTTCACACACACATATCCGCAAACATGCATATGCTCTCATGCTCTCAGAAACAGATGAAAACACAATGACTATGTCTGCCTTTCAACTAAAATATGTGCATTAGTATTATCACTTTTGGTACATTTTAACTATCGGAGGCTGATTTCTTTTTCACAAAAGTTGTACTTTCTCAGCTTCTGCTTATATGTTTCAAAGGGGTCTATATTAGAATCGCGAAAGCTGACTTTTGCGAATACAAGTTCATCGACATATAAATGTCGATGTACTAAAAAAGCGAAGTACAAAACAAGCAAAAATCAGAACACCAAACGTATTTCCGGAGGCAACAGGGCTATACAGATAAGGTAAACCTAACTGAACAAACCTAATGTAAAACACTATTCCAAATGTTTTTGCAGGGGGAGAAGCCCCCTGCACCCCCCACACCCCCCTACCTAAATATACCAACTCTGAGACCAGACTACAGTGTGGAAAAGGATTCATTTCCTCATCCCCATGATCACCCTGCTGGCCAAGGAAATACGTTTGGCATTCTGAAATTCATTATTTTTGTACTTCGCTCTTTTAGTACATCGACATTTATGTGTCGATGAACTTGTATTTGCGAAAGTCAGCTTTCGCGATTCTAATATAGACCTGTGTCAAGGTACTGTACTGTAAATCACAAGTTTATGTGTTTTTGCATTGACCTCTTAAGATTTGAATAATACACTGACTTTGGTTAGAAAGTGATGCATCATCCAACCCCTTTCCTTTTAGTACTCTCTAACTTGGGAGTTCTGTCAGTGAAACTGCTGTTTGTACTTTGTGAAATCTGGGTATAAGCATTAGCCTTCTTGCATCTATCATTCATATGCATGACAATCCCATTTGGGCTCTGTAATATTAAAGACAATACAATGAATAGTCAGTCATGTACTGAGGGGGAATTGCCTTTGCATTACAAATACCTGTAAGTTTAAGAATCACCTTGAATCATATTGACTTCTCAGTGCTAGAGAGCAGTCATAATATTTAGCAAGGGTCCTACTCAGGATTTTTACTTTAAGTATGTTATTAGAACTCCAGTGTCTTTTAGCACACTATTATCAACATATGTACAGCTCTTGTGTCTATCACACTGTTACAAACATATGAGGCAGACATTGTTTATTCATTTATTTGCTTGTTGTTACTATTTACCACAAGCCTGTGGGCTTTTCATTACACAGATAAAAATGCATCAATAATGTTTAATGTGCTAATGTTGACGCATCTCTTGTTCAATGACTTTTGATTTGGAATAGTTAAAATGTTTTATGCAGTAATAAACAGTATGGTTGTATAATACGTAAACTTAACATAACAGTTGAGTACAGATGTTTGCATATAATAGCCTTATTTTTTTAGAAAAGTATCACTCAGGGAATGAAGAAATAGAGTAAGATTAAAGCTTTGTTGGATTATACTCTTGTCTGAATGGTGACTCTTTTTTGGAATTTGTTGGGAGTATACATCACTGGGCTAGGTTTCCTTTCTATTCACTCTTGTTTAATATTTATTGTAAAGCATGTTTTATATATCTGAAGTTGTTGGAAAAGGTTGCAACTTTTTCTGTGTGGAAAACATTCAGATAAAAGTAATGCAGTGGGAAGAATTTGAGTTACTTCATTACTGGCACAATGCTGGATACCAGAACCTGTTTTCTTATTTCAGATTTGTGTTGCAAGGACTATTAAATATCATGGCCATCATGTTGAAGTCATTTTCTATTTGTTTGTATTTCTTCATTTTGAGCAAAGCTCTTAGTAAAGCAGGTGTCATTCCCCTTTAACTATATGCCACCTCACCTAGCTCCTTACTCATAATATGGATTTGGCTGCATGTTGCATTATTTATTGTTGCAGGTTCTTTCATGTCCAAATATTGCAGAGAGGAGCAGTGATACATTGGATCCAAGTAGACCTGACAATTCTTGTTAACTGCGAATGTAACACAGTATTTAGAGTAATTACTAGTTTGTTTCAAATGGGGGAATTGCCTTGGTTTGCTAGTTAGGTTTTTAATTCATAACTAAGCTTAAAAATGTTATTTTACAATTAGGTTCAAAGGAGGTATGCTAGCAATCTGATGTTTCTTATTTTTATTGTTCTGTTGAAATTTACTTTCATACAAGCTAGAACTCTTGGTATAGCTTTCAGTATAGCCCAGGTGATTGGAGTTCAGTTATTGGCCCTAGTGGCTGATTATGTGTTTTCAACAAAATTTAGCAATATTCACAGAAATAATAACATTAAATAATATTTAGAAGTACCTTAATGCATTACTGCTCATCCTAGAAATTAACTCAAGTGCATAGCTCATCAGACAGTTTTAGAAGCTGGAGTCTGTTTAAATCATAATCCTTGACAAATAAAATGATTTTTTTGCAATTCAAATGTTGCTTTAATTTTAAATATTTATTAATATTAACCGAATCCAAAATATAGAGGTCCATGAAAATATTTCCTTTATCAAAAGGGATCCTCCAGCTTGCAATGTTTCGGAACTACTTGTAAAAAACATATTATACGTAAACTGCATTTTACATTGTAACAACGTTTTGTATAGAGTGCAGTCAGGAGTATTATAAATGTGTTGCTTTTTTCAGTTACTGATGTATATGTTAAAGTTATTAAAGTAAACAGGTATTTTTCTTAGTTGTAAGAAATACAGGCTTTACACTACAACAAGATAAGGTTGAAAAGAAGCAGGTTAAATTTAATTACAATGCTGTGAACTTAGGCTCCTGGGATTGGGGTAGGGTGCAGAAGTGTACTGATTACATTACACACAGAATCAAGATAATAATTTCCCTTGTTTTTACAAGGGTAGATTGTCTAGATTAATATCCTTGACTTAAGCTAAAAAAGTTTTTTGAAAGCAAATATGCTTGAAAAACAAGACAAAATGATGACAGACATGATAAACTCCAAAATGGCTTGCATCTGCAAATATATTAGATTGTTTTTTCCCTAAGCAAATGTTCTCAGTGGGAGTCATGAAGTCTGCAGCTGAGGGCAGTTGGCCAGGGGAATTTTGTACATTGGGCTCTGTGTGAAATTTACAAAGATTCCTTTACATATCTGCAAAGTTTTTTTTTTCACTGATCATTACTTTTAAATGGAGACCATATATCTGCAGGTGCAAGCAATTAATCTTGAGAGTTCTGACCATTCTTTGCTGAGGGAAATGCTAAATTTATAGGTACAATGACAAGAAGCTCAGTAAAAAAATCTGAAATGATAGTAAGGTAATTGCAGGTAGTATCCACCGCAGCAACCTTAATACTTTAATGTATTTAATAGAACAGTGGACAATTGAATTTCATTATTTTTGCAGACAATGCACTTTTTCTTATGGATATAAGTTAATGTTTTCTGAAAGCATGCAAGCTAGTTTTAAAATCTGAGAGGGAAAAAGAGGTAAGAGCAGAAGAGACAGAGAGAAGCTGTGTAAGTGAGAACACTGGCTGTAATAAGCTTCAGCTTTGCTAACCTTTATTTTAGATGAGGTAATGCCTCTGGGTGCAGCTGTCAATATATTGTTGAAAGCATATTTGTTCTTAATCAAAAGGGAAAGAAGTTGTTCTTAAAATGCATTTAGCTTTTTTGTTTGAGGGTTTTTCTTAAAATGCATTTAGCTTTTTTGAGGCTTTTTCATTAACACAAAAAGTCTTACAAGATTTTATGCAAGTTCAAATGGAAATGAAAAGAAACAACTGTATAAAAGATCAGCCTGTCAAGCAGAAAACATCCAAGGAGACTGTGATTTACTAGAGAAAACTGGCAAAGGAGACTGATTTGGGAACTGATAACTGGAGAGGGGAAAGGTAATCGTGGGATGAGACCAAGGAGAAGTTTGGACTTCAGGTTAGAGTCTGCCTTCCCTACCATGGCTTGATATCAGAATATAGGCAAAAAGAAATTGATAGAAGACAAGTCCTGCTTTGGTAGAGTTTGTGGTTGATTCTACAACAAGAGCTGCTGTGAAAAAGGGGATAATTAGTAGGGCATATAAAATATTTTCATCACAACTATAAGAATCAGTCAGTGGATATCAGAAAAGATTGGGAAAAGAACAATGGAAGGCTGTACATCTGACTCACAAGTGTGCAACAAAGTTCAGGTGGTTTTGGAGTTTTGCTTTCAACAGACTTCAAATAATTTTTCCTCGGGTAGGCAGCTAATGTTGGCGTTGTAATGAGGAAGAAAGAGGTAACTAGAAACCTGTTTGAGGAGTATAATGAGCTGGCAGACTTTAAAAATTCCCTACAGAATACTCTGTCAGAAATACTAGGGCACCAAGTATCTGTAACAAAGGAAATTATTATTTTTGAGTTTGGACACTGGATTTGAATTGCCTAGACATAGTAAGGTCTTATTACGTTTAATTCTACTGGCTGCCAACAAAGCAATTACAAGAAAATGGAAATCAAAATCTAAATCAACTGTATTTAAAGTACTGAATATTGTAAAAGAAAAATAAAATAACTGAAATTGGATTTTTAGAAAAAGGAAGGAGCAAATTACTTATAAATAAATTAAATTTGCAGGAATATGTGCAAAATAATGTGCCAGAGGAGGAATGAGGTTTAAGGGAAGGCAGGAATTGAAAAATATAACACTGGACTAAATGTGAATTCTAGTTAAGAAAAAGAATAAAGTATAATGTATGTACATGAAAAAAGGTTTATGTTTTTTTTCTATTAATGTATGCGAGTATATGTCTTAAGTGATAATTTAATAAAGGCGGTTAAAAATATTCCCTTCTTTTTTCTCAGATCTATCCCATATACTATCTCTTTATTAAGAACAAATAATTATTTTATTTGCTTTCCGTGCACTCCAAAAAACACTTCCATTTATTAAATTTTCCATTACTTCATTAAACCTCACTTGCAACACATTCATACCAAATTTTACAGTCACAGCTAATGGCCTGCACCTTTTAAGTGAAAGTTCATACCCTTATTTTTCTAAATAAACCTTATAGAACTTCAAAAAGCCTTTTCTTCTCGAATACCTAAATTTAAACATTCCTATATGACACCAAACATACATGCACAGAGATTCCTGAATTTTGTAAACCAACTCCCTGGACCAGATCGTCAGTACAACAACCAGGAGTGCAACCATACTGGATCTGGTCCTCACTAATATGGGAGACTACTGCACACCTACTGTAAAGCCTTCCCTGGTAAATTCAGACCACAAAATGGTCTCCTTTGAAGTAAAAAATAAAACCTGGACCCCCAGCTAAACATGGAATATTCAGGAACTATTCTAAGGCTAACCTCCTGTTATCAAGTGAGAACCTGGCAAAATTTCAAGCTCAAAGGCAATACACAACTGTGTGCAGAGATCACTGTAAATGGAGCCACCGATACTGAGCCAGAAGATATAGCAAAACTTCTGGCTGATAAATTCAGCTCCAATTTTACTCCTCTCTCCCCTTTAAATGTCCCTCAGGAAATATCATCAAATGTAACCCCCCCCCCTGCTATTACTAAGGAACAGGTCCTTAATGCTCTAAGACCAAGAACACCGCATCAATGGGCCCAGACAATATCCCAGGATGCCTTATAAATAGCATGAAACATTACCTGTCAGGGCCTCTCAAATTAATATTTAACTGTAGCCTCCAAACAGGCTTCATGCCTCATTAATGGAGAAAGGCAACAGTCATCCCTCTGCACAAAGGTGGGCCATCTACAGACGCTGGAAACTACAGACCCATAAGTCTCACTAGTCTTACATGTAAAGCCATGGTAAGAATTATCATGGAGATGATCAATATTGATATAGTAAACCTCCAAACACTGGACCCAACCCAGTTTGGTTTCGCTAAGGGCATATCATGCCTACTCATCCTGGTGGACTTTCACTAAAGCAACGGATGAGGGCAAAATCATTCACATTGCCTACCTTGACCTGGCCAAGGCATTTGACACAATACCCCACTTGAGCATGGTTGACAAACTCAAGAGGTTAGGTACAAACTTATGTCATCCAGTGGATAGCCAACTGGCTCACAGATAGGACCCAGGATGTTAGAATTGAGGAGTTCACCTCTACAAAGAGGCTAGTCACAAGTGGAGTTCCTTGGACCGCTCTTTTTTGGCATTTACTTCTCAGAAGTCAAGGCCAATGTCAGTGGTCTCTGGCTGTCTAAATTTGCAGATGATTGCAAATTAGGAGCAGTCATTGAATCTCACACTAGCACAACTGTTCTCCAGGAGGGACTGACACAGATAAGTGGTGTCAGAGCCATGGAGTAAAACTAAATGCCAGGAAATGCTTAACAGTATCCTTTGGGAAGTCATTCATCTCTGGTAACCATCATACTGACAACACCATCCCTTAGAGCTGACCCATTAGTCAGGGACTTAGGGACACACATAGTAATCTAGCCTTTGACCATCATGTGTCTACAGTGGTGAGGAAAATCATTCTATGTTGCGCAACTTATACATAAAAATATGGCATCTAAGTTAAGGAAGTCATTGTTCTACTGTATTCGGCATTCATCAGACCTATCATTACGTATAATGCCCCTTTAATATGTACCTAACCAGGAACATCCAACAACTGTTATGTCCACAGAGGTTCCTCACTAAAAGAATACAGGACACAAGTAAAATGTCCTATGCAGAACACCTCATGACCCTATCCTTGTATTCTGTCTCCTACAAGCTTATGAGGGGAGATCTGT
Organism: Protopterus annectens; assembly: GCF_019279795.1. Classification (NCBI taxonomy): domain Eukaryota; kingdom Metazoa; phylum Chordata; order Ceratodontiformes; family Protopteridae; genus Protopterus; species Protopterus annectens. The sequence continues at coordinate 476,615,833 of NC_056731.1, forward strand.
GCCTGGCATACAGGGCATTGTCACCATTCTGATGGACCTCCTGCATATCCATAAAACAAACAGCACCAAAATTGCCCATTCTAAGCACTTAAACCTTGCCTGTGATATAAATAGGACCTGCTGGAGAGATAGGTATGTATCCCACAGACTACCCCATCTATGGAACAGGTTTCCCATCTATGTGAAGCAGAGTTCCTCCCTAATCCAATTCAAGTGCAACTTGGACAAATGGATGGGAAACCGGAAATTCATCCCTTGTTTGGCACCTATGTCTCTAATGGACACAGGTAACCTGTAAATGGTTCATCTCCCAGGCCCATGCTTACACTTATCAAGGGTATCAGAAAAGGCCTTTGTGGTCATTAGCCTAGTAAACACCTATGAACCTATACAAAACTTCCAGAAAACACTTCTTTTCTACATTATCAAACAAAGTAAAACACAACCATGAGTGCTAAAGGCAGTCTTTACCAATATAAACTACCATATGTAAGCAAACTAAAGCTGTGCCACCACGGTTAAGGTTAAAAACTAGTTTGATAAACTCAGACAATAAAATCAATACAAACTGTAAAAACTCACAGTGAAAATAAATACAGGTGGATAATCGCTTTCGACAGTTGCCTTCTTCAGATCCTGTTTTGTTAGCAGAACTTTATGGTTTTAAAAGGTACTGTTCTGTCAATCTCACAGTCATCTTAGAAGTCTTTGTTCCTTAAGCAGAGGCTTTAAAGCAGTGGTGCACAACCTTTTTGTGGGGAGGGCCACTACACACATTTTTAATGCATTTGCTGCAGGCCACCTCAAAATATAGTAAGTGGTTACGAGTTAACAATAGGTGCAGGTGACTGTCATTTTAATTAAGACAGCAGTCACGAAATTGCCAGTTTTCTACATCAACTTTGCATTTAACTTTATTCTGGCTTGCAGCCATGACTTTTTACAAACTCTTGCAGAAAGTTGCTACTGTTTATAGACTATAAGTTACAAACAAGAAATAATAGTTACTTCTGCAGCTAAAATTAGAGGTGTGCCCAACTGCAAAAGCACATGCTGGAAAGTCTGCATGACTGGAGTAAGGCATAGTATTTTTTCACCTTTTTTAATTTTTTGGTTACTCTCTGGGGGCCGGATGGCGTTGCATGGAGGGCCGGATTTGTTCCCAGGGCCGGACGTTGTGCACCACTGCTTTAAAGAGACCATCCTGCTCAAGCCAGGCAACTTGTCAGTAATCCATCCAATCTCAATAATTTCTGTTCTGTTAAATCAATCTCCTCCTCTTAAACTTTCTTCAATTACTTCCAAAGCCATAAAAGAAAACTTATGATCAGGGTAATTTGGCAATATGTTCAGACAAAGCACTAGTTCTGTTGTGTAATCTAATGTCACTCAAGTGACGCAGAATTCATTCCTTGAAGGTCTGTTGGTCTTCCCAAAATAAAATCCATTACACAGACAGCAGGTGGAAACATATATAACATTTTTAGTGTTACAGTTCGCATACACTCTGAGCCTGTATGTTCCCAAGGTAATAGGATGCTTAAATAAATTACTAGAATTTATGGAGCTGCAGGCTCTTCATTCTCTACAGGGAAATGTACCACACCTCAAAGTAACAACTCCAGATCCACGTTTATCCTGACACAGTAACCTCTTTAAGTTCTTCTTCGCCAGCTATACATCTAATGTTATTATCAGCTACTAGTATTTTCCAATTCCTTCTGATATGATAAACTCACATACCTGTTGATTATCATTACTAAACATAAGCATCTCAACCCCTCAGTTTCACTTTTTTCTCTAGGGTTTGGCTCATCTTCCTTCTGTATCTCTTCATCCAAAAAAATAAGGCTGACCTCTCATGTTTCTTAGGCACTTACTATCCAGGACTCCTTTCTGGATTTCCCTCTTCTTATACCCACGTCTGTGGGGATGCTGTATCAAGGGGTCTTTCTCTTCCTTGTGTGTGTCCTCATTGGTACAAAGTCTGGATGTTCCAAGAAGCTGGCATTTAATGACATGTGGATAAACATGCCTAGGATGCATGCTAGTCCTATGTAACAAATGTTTTTTCCAGCAATCTTTCCTATGTATTGGAGTATTGAGATTGACATCCACTCCGTACTGTATAGTGACATCTAGAAAATCTATCTTCTTTCTAAAACTACGAACATCAAATTCAAGGAAGGACATAGTACTGCCAAGATATTCAATAAAATCAGAGCATTGTTGTTCATTCCCTGTCCATAAGAGGAATATATCATCTACAAATCTCCAGTAGTAGGCTATTTATGTTTTCCATGTAATTAGGTTATTAAGGACATGGCAGTCTCCCACTGGGCCATAACAATGTTGGAATAACTGCAGATCAGAGTGTATGTACTGTATCTTTAAGAAGCATATCAAGGACTGAACGTGCACATATAAATACTGAGCACATGTTATTCTCAGTGCCATTTTGGGAGTGCAGCCAGAGTGTGAGCATGTATGATTGGAGTAGTTTGTATACAAGTTACTTAAGTTAAAGTCAGTAAACTTCTACCGTAATGTGTTTATATATAATAAAGCTGTTTGAAGAGAACCCATAAAGACTCTTCTATTGTGTCCAAAGTAGAAGAGTGACATGGTGTCAGAACTGGGATTCCAGAGAATGATATTCAGAGCCATGAGGTGCAGAGATAACAGTGAAGGTAAACTAAGAGAAACTAGCATGAAAAACAGCCAGAAGAGAATCAAAGGTAATGAGAATTTGCACAAACTTATTTTATAAAAAAGGTAAAATGGAGCATTACAAGGGCACAAACCACATTATTAAACAAGCAGGAGGCACAAAAGGTTTATTAACTAAGCAAAATGTTTAAGATTAAGATATTTGATAAAACAATTATCAGAAAAGTAAAGTGAGTATGTGTAAAGCAAAACAAGTGTGTTTGAGGCAAAACAGGCCTATTTAGAGTAAAACGAGCACAAGAAAGGTACAATGGGCATGAAAAGAGACTAAACAAGCAAAGTGAATATAATAAGGACAAAAAGGGCACATGAAGCATAAATAAAGTAAGGAGACTGCATGTTTTTTGGGAAAGTGCTGTGTTTTGGCATAACTACAGCTTCATATTATATCAATGACATAACAAGAGTTATTTGAAGTATCTCAAACAGTGTAAAAGTGCTTACAGTGTGTGCTTATTACTGTACATGTATTCTGAAGAGTTATTTGTGTGCAAAGTGCAACTATTTTGTGAAGTACAGTCAGAATGTTTCTTGCACTGTAAAGAATTACCTAGCAAGCTACCTTCATTTGGGGAAACTTCAGTGTGCAGTGTACTGTTTATTCACAAAGTGCAATTACTTCTAAATGTTACTGACTCTCAGCTTCTTTTGCCCAGTTTGTTCACATTGTGCAGTTAATTTGAAATGTTTCTTACACTGATAAGAGTTGTTTCTTACAATACAGTAATTTCAAGAGTATTACAGTGCCTGAGAGACTTATTTTGCAAAGTTCAGTTATACAGAGGCTTGTTGTGCTACTGGGCAAAGTCACAGATACTTGCATAAATTTCTGGCATATGTTTATGTGTATGTACACGTGCTTAATTGCAAAACCCTTCACTGGTATGTCTTAATATGGCAGATGGATTTCAAAAGCCCTTATCACTTGTATTTGATCAGAATATTGCAGAGAATTGGAGAATATCTGGGCAAGAGTGCAATATTTTTATACAAACAGCTTATTCAGACAAAGACGCATGCATAAGGTAATTCATTTTGCTAAACCTAGCCAGGTCAGAGACCACTGAAACGGAGCATTTATTTGTGTATGCACCAGCAGTATATGAAGGAGAAGGTGAAAATTGTCATATTGTTGTACAGGCTGAATGAAGGAAAGACCCCAAATGTTTGAAGTGCAAGTTCAGAGAAATGTGTAACCCCCGACAAATATTACATTACAGAGGCATTTGTTTTACATGAGAGATCAGAAATCAGGGGAAACTTTTGCAGCTTAAATAACTGACCCAAGAAACAAATCTAAAATATGTCAATTTGGTGACTTAAAAGATGAGTTAATTAAGGGCAGGCTCGTGTGTGGTATTAATAGTGCTGCTGTGAGAAAGATTTTGCTTTGTGACAGTGATTTAATGTTGAGTAAAGCCATTGAGATTTGTCAAATCCATGAATTACAGAAAAACAAATAAGTATGCTTGCAATTGACAACAACATGGTTTCAGCAAATATTCAATGGGCATGTTGGTGAAGGGAACAGAGGGGATGAGGATGTGATGGGCAGGTATGGTGTTAAGCAAAGGAATGCAGAAGGTCAGATGGTAGTGGATTTTGTGAAAAGAATGGACATGGCTGTGGTGAATACGTATTTTAACAAGAGGGAGGAGCATAAGGTGATATACAAGAGTGGAGGAAGATGCACACAGGTGGATATCTTATTTAGAAGGGCCAGTCTGAAAGAGATTGGAGACTGTAAAGTGGTGGCAGGGGAAAGTGTAGTTAGGCAGCATAGGATGGTGGTTTGTAGAATGACATTGGTGATCAAGAAGAGGAGGAGTGTGAGGGCAGCACCAAGGATCAAATGGTGGAAATTGACAAAGGGTAATTGTGAGGTGGAGTTCAGGGAAGAGTTAAGACAGGCACTGGGTGGCAGTGAAGAGTTACTGAATAGCTGGGTAACTACAGCAGAGCTACTAAGAGAGATGGCTAGAAAGGTGGTTGGTGTGACATCTGGAGAGAGGAAGGAGGACAAGGAGACCTGGTGGTGGAATGAAGAAGTACAGGAGAGTATACAGAGAAAGAGGTTGGCGAAGAAGAAGTGGGATTGTCAGAGATGAAGAAAGTAGACAAGAGAATAAGGAGATGAGGTGCATGGCAAAGAGAGAGGTGGCGAAGACTAAGGATAAGGCATATGAAGAGTTGTACGAAAGGTTGGACACTAAGGAGGGAGAAAAGGACCTGTACCAATTGGCTAGACAGAGGGACTGAGCTAGTAAAGATGTGCAGCAGGTAAGGGTGATAAAGGATAATGAGGGAAATGTACTCACAAACGAGGTGAGTGTGTTGAGCAGATGGAAAGAGCACTTTGAGGGGCTGATGAATGAAGAGAATGAGAGGGAGAGAAGGTTGGATGATGTGCGGATAGTGAATCATGAAGTGCAGTGGATTAGCAAGGAGGAAGTAAGGACAGCTATGAAAAGGATGAAGAATGGAAAGGCTGTTGGTCCAGATGACGTACCTGTGGAAGCATGGAGGTGTTTAGGTGAAATGGCAGTGGAGTTTTTAACTAGATTGTTTAATGAAATCTTGGAAAGTGAGAGGATGCCTGAGGAATGGAGAAAAAGTATTTTGGAACCGATTTTTAAGAATAAGGGTGATGTGCAGTGCTGTAGTAACTACAGAGGGATTAAATTGATCAGTCACAGCATGAAGTTATGGGAAAGAGTAGTGGAAGCTAGGTTAAGAAGGGAGGTGATGATTAGTGATCAGCAGTATGGTTTTCATGCCAGGAAAGAGCACCACAGATGCAATGTTTGCTCTGAGAGTGTTGATGGAGAAGTACAGAGAAGGTCAGAAGGAGTTGCATTGTGTCTTTGTGGACTAAAGCATATGACAGGGTGCCTAGAGAGGAGTTGTGGTATTGTATGAGGAAGTCGGGAGTGTCAGAGAAGTATGTAAGAGTGGTACAGGATATGTACGAGGATAGTGTGATAGCGGTGAGGTCTGAGGTTGGGGTGACAGATGCGTTTAAGGTGGAGGTGGCATTACATCAAGGATCAGCTCTGAGCCCTTTCTTATTTGCAATGGTGATGGATAGGTTGACAGACGAGATCAGACTGGAGTCTCCGTGGACTATGATGTTTGCAGATGACATTGTGATCTGTAGTGAGAGTAGGGAACAGGTGGAGGAGACCCTGGAGAGGTGGAGATATGCTCTAGAGAGAAGAATGAAGGACAGTAGGACTAAGACAGAATATATGTGTGTGAATGAGAGGGAGGATAGAGGAATGGTGAGGATGCAGGGAGTAGAGGTGGCGAAGCTGGATGAGTTTAAGTACTTTGATCAACAGTTCAGAGTAATGGTGAGTGTGGAAGGGAGGTGAAGAAGAGAGTACAGGCAGGATGGAGTGGGTGGAGAAGAGTGTCAGGAGTGATTTGTGACAGACGAGTACCAGTAAGAGTGAAAGGGAAGGTCTACAAGAGGGTAGTGAGACCAGCTATGTTATATGGGTTGGAGACAGTGGCACTGACAAAAAGGCAGGAGTTAAAGATGTTAAGATTTGCACTGAGTGTGACGAGGGTGGGCAGGATTAGGAATAAGTATATTAGAGGGTCAGCCCAGGTTGGAATGTTTGGAGACAAAGCCAGAGAGGCAAGATTAAGTTGGTTTGGACATGTGCTGAGGAGGGATGCAGAGTATATTGGGAAAAAGATGCTAAGGATGAAGCTGCCAGGTAACAGGAAAAGAGGAAGGCCTAAGATAAGGTTTATGGATGTGGTGAGAGAGGACATGCAGGTGGTTGGTGTGACAGAGCACGATGCAGAGAACAGGAAGAAATGGATACAGTTGATCCACTGTGGCGACCCCTAACGGGAGCAGCTGAAAGAAGAAGAAGATGGTTTCAGCAAATATCATGCAACACGTGGCAAACAGAAGTAGGCCTAAGCACATGGCAGCCACAGCCCCTGTTGGCTCACCAGGGAAACCACATAGTTTTCCAGCAAGTTCTAACACCATTTCAGTTAAGGAGCATGCTCAGTGCAGTACAAACATGAATTAGCAAAACCCAAGTCCAGCTTTACTGTTAACTGTCGCAATTGTAGTGCCAATCATGAGTCTAAGAGAGAGAAATGCTTAGCATTTGGTCAGCAATGTCACAAGTGTATAAAATGGAACAATTTTCAAAAGATTTGCAAATCAAGTAAACCTCACACAGTTGTAAAGAAATGTGACACAAAAAAGCAAGTGGAGCTGCAGCAGTCTACTTTTTACATTGATGGTGTATCGTAATTGATGAAAGAGCTGATGCAGTAAATTTATTGCCAAAGAACAAAGTGTTTTGTACAGTCCGGATCAATGGTAAATCCACAGAGCTTAAAGTTATATCAGCGGACACACTTGCTAAAGTGAGAATTAATGAGCAACTCAATGTGGCCAACAGTGTGAAACTTGTTGCTTATGAAGGTGAAGAAACTCAAGCCAAAGACTCAGTGATGCTTTCATGTTATATGGCTAAGAACTGTTACAGCTTGTTATTCTATCTAGTTCGAAGACCAGTACAGTCATTATTTGGTCTCAAAGACAGTTTTGAGAATGAATTTGCTTTCTTTTACTAAAGAAGTTCATCATATAAGTGCATATCCTAGTTCTAATTTTTCTGAAGCCATTTTGTCAGATTATGCTGATGTTTTTCATGAAAAGTTGGTCAAACTTCCAGTTGTGTACTCCAAGAAGTTAGACCCAGAGGTCACTCCAGTAGAAAGATCAGCAAGAAGAGTTCCGATAGCTATGCAAGATAAAGTCAAGGCTCAGCTGGATAAAATGGTATAGCAAGTCCAGTTACAGAACAGGATGGTTGTCGTCTATGCTAGCAGTTCACAAAATTGGCTTAAACAAAACCAGAATATGTATTGACCCAAGAGATTTGAAAAAAGCGTTGAAAAGACCGCATTATCCAATACGCACAATCGAGGAGGTCTCAGCTCTAACACTGAATTCCACAGTTTTTTCTGTCTTGGATGCAGAAAGTTCATTTGGGCAAGTGATGCTTGATCGCAAAGCCTCATTACTAACCACTTTTGGTACCGTTTGGCAGATGCAGATTCATAAAGATGCCATTTGGAATAAGTTCTGTCAGTGAAGTTTTGCAGCATGCAATGGAGCAAATATTTTTGGGTTATCCTTGTGCCATAATAGTAGACAATTTACTGGTTGGAGGCAATGGTGAAGCAGATCATGACAGAAATCTAAAGAGAGTTCAAGACAGAGCACATGAAGTAAACTTAAAGCTCAATCCTCTGAAGTGCAAATTCAGACTACCAGAAGTTGCATATGTAGGTCATTTATGTACCAGTACTGGCTTGAGATCAGACCCAACTAAGCAAGAACCTACTCTTGCGGTGTCAGCACTAGATAATATTCAAGTTCTACATAGTTTCATAGGCATGGTCGACTATTTAGGCAAGTTTATACCAGACTTCAGTGAGTTGACAGCACCTTTAAGAGAGCTGACACACAAAAATGTTACATGGTCATGGTCAGAACAGCACCAGAAGGCATTTGAAGACCTTAAGCAGAAAATTGCCACCCCATCTGCATTAAGATACTATGATGTAAATAAACCAGTTACTCTTTCCTGTGATGCTTCAAAATTTGGTCTTAGCGCAGTTATTCTTCAAGAAGGCAGACCAGTAGCCTATGCAAGATAAAGTCAAGGCTCAGCTGGATAAAATGGTATAGCAAGGTGTAATTTGTTCAGTTACAGAACCAACAGGCTGGCTGTCGTCTATGCTAGCAGCTCACAAAAAGGTTTAAACGAAACCAGAATATGTATTGACCCAAGAGATTTGAAAAACCCAAACTGAGATGCAATATGCTCAAATTGAGAAAAAATTTTGGCAGTAGTATTTGCAAGTTTCATGATTATATCAATGATCGAGCTATTCAGACTGAAACTGATCACCAACCTCTAGTTACTATTCTAGAGAAGCCTATGCATTCTGCTCCAGTGAGATTATAAAGAATGATGCTCAAATTGCAAAAGAATGACTTCAAAATGGTCTATACGAAAGGCAAACTACTTTATTTGGCTGATACCTTATATCACCCAGAAATACAATGGAACAGCTTGACGCTGAGAATTTTGACTGACGTATGGCAGTGCAAAATTTCTCAACCACTAGACTTGATGAGCTGAGGGATCACACAAAGACTGATCCAGTTTTGCAAAAGCTCAATCACTACATTAATGTTGCATGGCTATCAAAGCAATCTAGTACACCGCCTGAAGTGCAAACCTAAATTCCTTACAGAGATGAAATGTTGATGGAAGATGGGATTATTTTCAAAGGTCCTAAAATTGTTGTTCCTGCTTCCTTACAACAATATATCCAGATTTTGCATCATGGTCACCCAGGTTCTGCATCCACTAAGAGAAGAGCGAGAGAACTAGTATTTTGTTCTTCACTAGTGAAGACATTGGACATTGGTAAAGTACTTTCTTCTTGTTCAGTAGGTAATAGTACTAAACCGCATTTGCAAAGAGAACCACTTCGGCTAAGTCAAGTTCCTGAACTACCTTGGCCAACAGTAGCCACTGATATCTTCGAGTGGGGCAATCAACACTAATTAGTATTGATAGACTCTTATTCAAATTGGTTTGAGACTGACTTACTACTTAATTTAACATCCACTACTATTATTACTAAGTTGAAACGTCATTTCTCAGTCCATGGTCGTCCACACAGTTATTTCTGACAGTGGTACTCAATTTACTAGTCAGTTATTTCAGAAATTTGCAAGAGAATGGGAGTTTGTACATGTTACTAGCAGTCCTGAATATCCACAGTCAAATGGACTAGCTGAACATGCAGTCCACAGTGCAAAGCAATTACATGAAAGGTCAAAGCGTGACCAATACCGATGCCTTTTTTGTATATACTAAAGTTGCTTGTACAGAACCAACGAAGACTCTTCTACTGTGTCCAAAGTAGGAGAGCGACAATAACTATTAGCACATGAAGTGCCCATCGCAACCCCCAATTTCTGTCAATAATGTTCATTCCCATAGATGAAAATGTTCTCTAGAATGATGTCTAGTAAACAAATCTGTGCAATGGCTGTAGTATCAAAGATGTTCCCTTGGTTTAGAAACTGCCATACGGCCTTGATAACATTGTCAGAAATGACAGCTGTGATGCCCGTGCACTGGCCCAGCAATCAAGGAGCCTTAATCCTCACCACTAACACCAGTGAGGGACGTCCACATAGGGGAGGATAACAAATACAAACACAGTAAAGTACAATTTCCCTTAAGAGCACACAGAGATCACAGTCAGTCTGGGGCAGGTTTCTCCCTTTCTCTACAGATCCCCCAAGAAGACTCCCCCACTGGCACAACTATAGGGTCCAGATTTCCACCTAGTGAGAAGCTAAAACCTCCAGCACCCTCTCTGTCCAACCAGTGCTTCATGTCCCTGCCCAAGTAGCTGACACACACACACACACACTTTGAAATAAGAGTTGTATACAAACACACAGACACTCCTGGGGAAGGCTGGCATAGATTCTCCAGCTGTGCCCCTTTTATCCAGACTATACGGTAGTACCAGCTGCCTCCACCCACTGATATCAGCTACTAATGAGGCCCTTATCAAAGGGTGTCCAATTATTACTGTGCAATATTATTATCCAAATGGTAAGTGTGACTGAACAGCAAAGCTTATTGGAGTGACTTGGACAGTATCACTATATACATGCAATGTACTCTAGAGCTTAACTTATCTCTACACAAAACAGCCACAGTTGAAAGGTTAAATACTATTTAATAATAAATAATAAAAACACAAGTCAATACTTCTTACTACACAGTGCTAGTCAAGAGTTTAGAGATCACAGAGAAATGCTTAAAATAATACAGTAGAGAAGTTCTGACATCAGTACAGAAAAACAACTAATCTAATCTTCCGATTTCCTAGCTATTTCTAACAGAGAACAGTTCTAAAATAAATTTACATATAGAGCAAGACAGTGCTGGTGATGTTGGATGTTCTCAAGACAAATGCTCAATGCCCTCATTCTTTCTGTCCTTAAACTGATAACACAGTACCATTGATTCATTTCAGATTACATCATTTCTTTCTGGTTCCCAGGCTAACAGAAACTCAGAGGTTAACAGCACTTTTGATCTTGCAGCTGGTTAGGAAGCCAGAGAGATAAAAGAAATTATACATGCAAATTCTAGCAATTAACTCTGGTCTCAAGACAGTAGCCAAAATTCCCTCATCCATGCATATCGGCTCCAAGCCCTGAGATCAGACACAGTCATGAAATGCTCGACTTATCAGCTTTCTTGCAGCAGAGGGTACTGTTGTTACATTTTCTTTCAGTTCAACATCCAGTACAGTCTTTTCACGTTTAAGAGAACAAGCTTGTAGCTTACATTAATATTTACAAATGGCAGAATTATCTACAAACTTCTATCTAGCTAGGCTGGCAGCCTTCACCTATCTTCACACATCTACCCCCCCCCCCCCCACAGAGAACTCAAGCTAGTTTTTCAAGTGACCCTTCAGAAACGTTGCTTGAGAGGGTTAGGTCTATCTGAGTACACCTTTCCCCATTCCCTGTCTTGACAACCCATCTGCATTGGCATTGCTAATCCCACTGCGGTGCTGCACTAATATATATGCTTCTAACCTAGGCTCCATCTTAGCAACTTGGCATTTTGCTGGCTGGCTCTGTTTAACCATGTTAGGGGATTGTGATCTGTCACTAGAGTGAATTGTCTTCCATACAGATAAGGCTGAAGGTTCTGCAGTGCCCACACTTTGGATAGACATTCCTCTTCTACAGCTGCATAGCATTCCTCCCTGTGTTGGTGCCTACAACTGAGATAAACCACTGGGTGCTCTTCTCCTTCTGAAGAAATCTGGCTAAGTACAGCCCCCACCCCATGGTTCAAAGCATCCACCTACACAACAAATTCATTGCTGTATTCTGGACTGGCTAACACAGGGGGTCCTCTCAAAGCTTCTTTAAGTTTCTGGAATGCCTGCTCGAATGCTGGGATCCACACTACCTTATCTGACCTGTTCTTCCTTGTCAGGTCTTTGAAGGGAGCAACTATGGCACTATAACTGGGGATGAACTTTCTGTAGTACCCTGCTGTCCCTAAGAATGCCCTCACCTGCGTTTTGGTAACAGGTGCAGGCCATACCTGAATGGCTTCCACTTTAGCAGGTTCTAGCCTGATCTTACCAGTCCCCACTCTATGTCCCAGGTAGGAGACCTCTGCCATACCCACCTGACATTTGCTCAGCTTAATGGTCAACCCTGCCCTCTGTTGTCTGCCCAGCACCTCCCTGACATGTTGAAGGTGCTCTTGCCAGGAATGGCTGTAGATAACAATATCATCTAAATAAGGGCAACCCCTCCTCCTTCTGGTAGGATGTGATCTACCAGCCTCTGAAAAGTCACTGGGGGATTTTTCATCCCAAAGGGTATCTTTGTAAACTCATACAAGCCAAAAGGAGTCGCAAAGGCTGACTTCTCTCGAGCACTGGGAGTCAAGGGCAGCTACCAATAACTCTTGGTAAGAATAATGGTTGTAAGATACTTAGCCCCACCCAGGTCCTCTAGGGCCTCATCAGTCCTAGGCATGGGGTAAGCATCTGACTCTGTGTGACTATTTAATTTCCTATAGTCCACACAGAACCTGGTACTGCCATCCTTCTTTGGCATCAGCACCACTGGGGAGGCCCAGGGACTGCTGGACTTTTGTATTAACCCTAGTTCCAACATTTCCTGTATCTCCTCCCTCAGAGTCTATTTGACTCTCTCAGGCACCCCATAAGGGCCCTGCCTAATAGGCCTTTGGGATCCTGTATCCACCTGTTGCTGCAGCAGGTGGGTGCACCTTGGTTTCCCAGTGAACATGTCCCCAAACTCCTGTAACACTGCTCAGATTTCTCGAACTTGGGTAGGAGATAGCTGCTGGGACATTGCTACCCCTTCCACTAAGGTGTCAGTCCGAGCCACTCTGAGGAGATCAGTGACCAGATCTCCCTCAGACTTCTCCTGCAATCCACTGTAAATGCTTAGCTCAAGGGCCTCTCTATCATGGTAAGGTTTCATCATGTTAACATGGTACAGTTTGTGCCCCTGCCTCCTGCCTAGCAGTTCCACCATGTAGTTAACATCACTTACCTTTCTTACCACCTTGTAGGGTCCCTCCCAAGCTGCTTGCAGCTTGTTGTGTCTGACAGGAATGAGAACCATTACCTGCTGCCCTACAGCATACTCTTTAGCTTGAGGAGTCTTGTCATACCATACCATTTTCTGTTGCTGGGCTTCTGCCAGGTTTTCCTGGGCCAAACCCATGAGTTCCTTGAGCCTTGTCCTGAGGTTTAGGACATATGCCACAACAGACTCCTTGTGAGATTCACACTCACCTTCCCACTCATCTCGAATCAAATCTTGAGGTCCCTTCACCCTACGTCCATACAGGAACTCAAAGGGTGAAAACCTGTGGATTCCTGGGGAACCTCTCTGTAAGCAAACAACAGATGGGGCAAATATCTGTCCCACTCCCTCTTAAACTGGTCTGCAAATGCCCGTAGCATGGACATGATTGTAGAGTTTAACCTCTCAACAAGACCATTAGTCTAGGGATGGTAGGGGAGGTGCTTCAACCCACAGGACTTCCACAGACAAGCCAGCAGGTCTGACATGAAATTGGCACCTCTGTCAGTCAGTATTTCTTTTGGGAAACCTACCCTGCTGAAAATCTCTAACAAAGCATTTGCCACCTTTTCTGCCTCAGTGGAGGACAGAGCCACTACCTCAGGGTATCTTGCAGCATAATCTACTACTTTTAGGATATACTTTTTCCCTGTGAAACTTGGGGTACTCAGAGGCCCCAAAATATTTATTTATTTCCAGTTTGATTACCAGGGAAGTCCACTGGACCCAGAGAGCCCGTTTTCAGTGGAGGCCCAGGGAAAAAAGCTCCATAACACAGGATACAGTAAAGATACAAGGCTAGAAAAGTGACAGTTAAAAGAACAAGTTACAACTATATGAATTCAATACAAAGCATGAGAAACTTAGCTCACTGTGACAGATCATATGGATTATACTGTACAGATTCATTTAGACATACATTCATTCATTTAAAGTAAGAAACTATTTACATATATTCATTCATTTACAGTAAGAAGCTACTTACAGTATTTACATAGTTGAAATCATTTGGGAAATAGCTATGGGAGTTATAGAGAGCTTAGGAACACAGGAGGAAATCTTTCCCGGGGGCATTTACTTAAACAGAATTAGGTAGGGTGAAAGCAGATACATTTCCATTTGGAGAACAGGTATGTGAATAGCTGGGTTTTGAAATTATCTGTCTTTGGTGTTTTCCTTAGCGCAAAAGGGAGTGAATTCCATTTTTTGCCTAGGGAGAAAAAAAGGAGAAGTTGGCCAGCAGGTAATTTAATTTTGTGGATAGTAATTAAGTTTTGGTGTTCAGATTTGAAAGTTGTATTAGGGGTGTAGGGTGGGAGGATGTTTGTTAGAGCAGGGCATTTTGTTGGGTGAAATACAAGTCTGTGTGCAGTGGTAAGTTGGAGGCAGTCTAGGTAATATGTGAGTTTTAGCCAATTCAGAGATTGGAGGGTAATGGCTGGAATTTTTGGCTTTGGTGGCAAATTTGGATATTTTGTTATAGCAGTTTTCAAGTTTATAGGTGATGGAAGAGGTCCACAGCTACCCTCTGAAATAGCTCCTCAATCACAGGCAAAGGCATCAAAAGAGCTCTCACCTTGTCTCCTGCCTTGCCTACCTTTTGGCACTGCTCACAGGTCCTGCAGTACCCTGTTACATCTCTGGAAATTCCAGGCCAATTCAAGTTCTGCATAATACATCTCTTTGTACGTTTTATGCCCATATTAAATGCAAAGGGAATATCATGGGCTATGGCTAGAAGCACCAGATGGTAGACTCTAGGCACTACCAACTGCTGTACCCTCTCACCTTCTAACCCTCCTTCAGGGGTCCAATTTCTATACAATAACCCTTTGTCCCAGTATACAGATTCCCCATTCCCTTGATTATCACGTGCCTCCCTAGCTACCTGCCTCAGACCTTGCAATGTAGGTGTGAGAGCTGAGACTGTCATCTCTCTTTGTAACCCTTCCCAGTTCCCCTTCCACAGGAAGTCTGGCATCCTCTGACAGTGGTGTCTCACTGTCAGCTTGGGTACTACTACTCACCTCTACCTTTGCAGTCACTCTGTCCAAGGGAACATCAGTACCCACAAGCAGCTGTGGCTCACATTCAGTCTCACTGCTATACAGTAGCTCCCTCCCTGAAGTAACCACCTCACCATTCCTGGCTGCAAGTATGCAGTCTGTCTGGGTCTTCCCCAGGCTACCAGACCCACATGCTTGTTTCCTAGTCTGACTGCGTATAACTGCAAAAGTACATGGTACTGCCTCATCCAAATCCTTCCCTATCAGGACATCTGCAGGATGATAGTTCAGTACCCTTGTTGTCTCAAGACATCCTAATATTCACATTTTGTCTTTCCCACTTACTGGCTCTCTCACCTTTTGTTCCCCACCTTGCCTTTGTGGACATATGTATGCCACATGGCCCCACTGGTTGCATTCAAAACATTTAACCCTAGGTCCTAGACATTTACCTAGACTAGTGGCTTCCCCTGCTACTGGCAGATTCTGTTGGCAGTCTGTGCTGCCCACTAAGGGTTCCTTTAGACCCATGAGCAGTATTGGGGGTCCCTTTCCTGTGCAGGGATGCCCTGCTTGCTAGGTATAGGTCTCCCTTTATCCCCAACTCATCTGAAGTAGCACATTGTCTATCAGCTAACCAGATCCTCATGTCCTCAGGCAAAGTGCTAAGGACTTGTTCCCTCACCAAAAAGGTCTGCCAGCCCTTCAAAAGTGGTGACCTGACATCCACTCAGCCACCTATGAAAATAAGTGCTAAGTTCAGCAACATATTCACACACACTTTCATCTGCCTTGCATCTATGCTCATGAAACTTTTTCCTATATGCTTCAGGTGTTGGCTTAAAAAAATTAACAAACAGTTCTTAACAGTAGTATAATTAAAACAGTCAGCATCAGACATTTTAGACAACACAGTTACAGTACTATTTCCAAAAGATTGGAGTAACGATGGGCACAACCTGTACCAACAGCTACGCCAATCTTGCGTTAGTTAAGTGGGAATGTGAGTAATTTTTAATGAATCAAGAGTATAAGAAAAACCTGATTTGGTATACTCGATTTGTGGGCGACATGTTCTTTTTATGGGGGGGGGGGGGGGGCACGCAAAGAGAACTTGATGTGTTCTTGGAATATCTACATTCGACCACTAGGTTTCTAAAGTTTACTTGTAACATCTCAACAGATGAAATTGAGTTCTTGGATGTGAGGGTGAGGAAATCAGACATCCTGGGAATACAAACCAGTTTGTATAGGAAACCTACTAGAAAAAATGTGTTGCTCCATAGAAATAGTATGCACCCACATTTTATTGGGAAGAATGCAATGAAAGGGCACATCCTAAGGGTAATGAGATTACATAATGATGAAGTACAAATGAAATCGGCACTGGATATATTTAGAGAAGATTTCATAGAGAGAGAATATCCCACACATATATTTGATAAATATGTAGTTGAATTGCTTAGGGATGGTAAGGGGAAAGCACATTTTTCACAGAGGGAAGATAGTATGCCTCAGAATAACAGAGAAGGAAAGAATAAACTTAGGTTTCCACTCACTTATGCTAGTGATATAAACATCTTTTGTGATGTTTAAAAGAGAAATTGGAATATCCTGAATACAGTTAAAGAACTAGAGGGGACATTCGACGATGCACCTAGTTTCTCCTTTAAGAACAAGAAATCCTTAAAACGTCAGCTTTGCTATAGAGCCCCAGGGGGTAAATTGAATAACCTATCTCAGAGAAAGGGCACATATATCTGTAGGAATTGTACTGCTTGTAAATGTTTATTCTTGGACTACTTTTGTGCATCCATATTTATGTTTTGAGAAGCATGCTAGATATTATGCTGATTGTAGAACAAGGAACATAGTTTACTTTGCATTTTGTGAAGTTTGGAAAGTCTTCTATGTTGGGAAGACCAAAAGAATGCTAAAGGAGCACATTCAGGAACATATCAGGGACATCCAGAATAAAAAGGAAACTGGTGATCTAGCAAAACACGTTGAGGCTGAAGGATTGTCCCACTGTTTCAAATTCCTTGTATTACAAATTTTGGATGAAGGAATAAGTGGGGGGGATATCAAAAACAGAACTGAACTAGCAGAGGTGGATTCTTAAGTTACATGCTCATACACCACCAGGGATTAATGAGACTGCCTAACTCAAGCCTTTTTTGAAAGCTAGGACACTTAAACATTAGGTTCAGTAGAAGACAGATTTTTTTCACACTTCACATTATACATAATTTTAAATATATATCTTCAGCACTAGGTTTAGCAGAAGAGGGGCATTATTTTATATTATATCATTTTTAAAATATATTCTTATGTAATTTTTATTGTACATTATATATATATATATATATATATATATATGACAACTTTATTAATTGTTTAATTGATTAATGTGTGACTAATTGAGTATGTGCTTAAAAGAAGGTTGTGTTTGATGCATTCAGTCTGATGAGGCGGTCAGTGAGATTGTGAAAGCGCTTACTCTTCCTGTGTGTTTTATACATTAAATTGAAGATTTTGCAGCCATGGTGGTTTGGCTCAGCTCTTTTTGTTTTCTTACAGTTGCAGCTTTACTGTGGAGTAAGGGGGTCAGGAACCGTACCCAGAGCCTTTGGTGAACATCATACTGTTTACATACCCTCTCAAACATATGAATGAAACTATCAAAATTATCCCCCTCTGTAAACTGTGGAAGAAATTTACTGACCATTTGTGCTTCTGGGGTCTGGTTAGTCCCTTCCCCATTACCTCCATGACTATGGCGAAAAGTCAGCATCTCCTTTACATGCTGCCTCTGACTTTCCTTATCCTCAGCTTCCAGGTGTAGCAGTTTCTCATTCTCCTCAGCTTGCAAATGTCACATTTTCTCATTGTCCTCACTCTCTAGACGCCTCAATCTCTCTGCTGCTTCTATTTCCACACACTTGGTCTCCAACTCAAATTTTTTTAGCTACAGACAGATTTCTAAGTCCTCTGTAGAAAGGTTGAGCTGTCCATTCTCTGTGTGTGGTACGTCTCCATTGCTAGTCTCATCCTCCTGGTTGCTGTTTTCTGATGCAGCTGTGACCAAAGCTGCAATCATGTCTACCTTAGTCAGGTTTCCATGCACCAGTCCCCTAACCTGGGACATCTCAGCCAGCTGGCTCCTTGTCAGCTTTCCATACTCCTCTGCTGACATGCTGCCTGCTCTCCCTGACTAACTAAGGTAACAAAAGAAATAAAACAATTGTGATCTGAACTCTTGAGTCTTCACTGCGTGGCTGATTTAGAGTACAGAAACACTTTAAATGATCACTGTACACAAGCTACAGGAATTCACTCATTAATATGTGCCAACCAATTAATATGTGGTTTGGATATCCCACCACTGCCAAACTATTAATATGTAACGTCCGTGCACTGGCCCAGCAATCAAGGAGCCTCAGTCCTCACCACTAACACCAGTGAGGGGAGTCCACACAGGGGAGGATAACAAATACAAACACAGTAAAGTACAATTTCCCTTAAGAGCACACAGAGATCACAGTCAGTTTGGGGCTGGTTTCTCCATTTCTCTCTAGATCCACAATAACACTCCCCACTGGCACAGCTATAGGGTCTAGATCTCAGCCTAGTGGGCACGCTAAAACCTCCAGCACCCTCTCTGTCCAACCAGTGCTTTGTGTTCCTGTCCAAGTAGCTGCAAGTAGCTGACACACACACTTTGAGATAAGAGTTATAAACAGACACTCCTGGGTAAGGCTGGCACAGATTCTCCATACGGTAGTACCAGCTGCCACTACCCACTAATAGCTACTAATGAGGCCCTTATCAAAAGGTGTCCAATTATTACTGTGTAATATGACTGAACAGCAAAGCTTATTGGAGTGACTTGGACAGTGCAATGTACGCCAGAGCTTAACTTATCACTATATACATGCAATGTACTCTAGAGCTTAACTTATCTCTACACAAAACAGCCACAGTTGAAAGGTTTAAAAATATTTAATAATAAAAACGCAAGGCAATACTTCTTACTACACCGTGCTAGTCAAGAGTTCAGAGATCACAGACAAATGCTTAAAATAGTAGAGAAGTTTTGACATCAGTACAAAAAAACAACTAATCTAATCTTCCTATTTCCTAGCTATTTCTAAAAGAAAACACAGTTCTAAAATAAACTTACATATAGAGCAATACAGTGCTGGTGATGTTGGATGTTTTCAAGACAAATGCTCAATGCCCTCATTCTTTCTGTCCTTAAATTGATAATACAGTACCACTGATTCATTTCAGATTACATCATTTCTTTCTGGTTCCCGTGCTAACAGAATCTCAGAGGTTAATAGCCCTTTTAATCTTGCAGGTGGTCAGGAAGCCAGAGCAATAAAAGAAATTATACATGCAAACTATAGCAATTAACTCTGGTCTTAACGCAATAGCCAGAATTCCTTCATCTAGACTGTTCAACTTCAGCCTCTCCACAGGCTACGTGCCTATAGAATGGCACACAGCAATAGTTATTCCTCTCCACAAAGGAAAGGCCACAACTGACCCTGGCAATTATCACCCCATAAGCCTGACTAGCCTGGTCTGCAAGGCTATGGAGCACATCATCATGGAACTCCTTTACAAAGACATTGGGAACCTCCAAACACTTGACCCGACCCAGTTCGGCTTTAAGGGCAGATCATGCCTACTAAACCTGGTTGACTTTTTCGAGAGAGTCACCAAGGCCATCGACGAGGGAAAGGTGGTTTACACAGCCTACCTTGACCTCGCCAAGGCTTTCAACACCATTCCCCACTTGGGTATTATAGAAAAACTCACCAGCCTGAACATAAACCCCTACGTCACAAGATGGTTTGCCAAATGGCTTACAGACAGAACTCACATGGTAAGAATAGCCGGCTCCAGGTCCGACTCTAAACCATCACAAGTGGTGTCCCGCAAGGCTCAGTCCTGGGACCCCTACTGTTCAGTATATACTTCTCAGAAGTACAGGCAAACACAGGAGGACTACGGCTAACCAAGTTCACCGATGACTGCAAACTAGGAGCTGTAACTGACTCGCTGGCTGACACGGACATCGTCCAAAAGGGCCTTACTGAGACGGACACCTGGTGTCAAAGTCATGGCCTCTCAAGCTAAATGCCAAAAAATACATTGTCATCCCATTTTGGAAAAACAAAACACCCACAAATTACCACATAGGTGGCAGCCCCCATAATACAGAAGAGGTAATAAGAGATCTGGGGGCCCAGGTAGATGGTAATCTCTCCTTTGACAATCATATTGCCAAAGTAGTTAGGAAATCCTTCTATGTGGCCCATCTAATTACTAAAGGGTTCGCATCTAGAAATAAAGAGGTTATAGTGCCCCTCTACTCATCACTCATTAGACCCATCATAGAATACAATGCCCCATTTGGAATGTACCTCACAAGACACTTCCAACAGCTGGAAAGACCACAAAAGTACCTCACCAAGAGGATTACTGGCCTCAAACATATGTCCTATACAGCCCAACTGAAAAAACTCTGGCTGTACTCAGTGGCATATCGCTTACTCAGAGGTGATCTCTGCCTGACTTACAAAGCCATGACTAACTCAGAATTGATGGACATGCTCCACCTAAAGAAATCCAAGTCACTGCGAGCCACATGCTCTAGTGAGCTAAACCTCGCCACAATAAATAGAACATGCTGGAAGGATAGATTCCTGTCACAGAGACTCCCCATGCTTTGGAACAAAATTCCAAACTACATTAGGCAGAGCCCCTCACTAACACTCTTCAAGAGAAGCCTTGACGTGTAAATGGGTAACATAAAATACACCCCTGAGATCACTTCATTGGCTCTGCTTGACAGAGGATGAGTTAAATTAATCAATGGGGTGGCGAAAGCCGACACACTCTGGCTAGGCTTCTAAATGCCCTCGGGCAGATAGCCTAGTACCTACCTATGAACCTAGACATATCAGCTCCAAGCCCTGAGATCAACGACAGTCATGAAATGCTTGACTTATAAGCTTTCTTACAGTAGAGTGCACTGTTGTTACATTTTTTTTCAGTTCAACATCCAGTACAGTCTTTTCACATTTAAGAGAACAAGTCTGTGGCTTACATTAATTTTTACAAATGACAGAATTATCTACAAAATTCTATCTAGCTAGGCTGGCAGCCTTCACCTATCTTCACAACCGTAAAAAGACTTCTGACGTCCACTGTTACCATCGTCAGATTAGTTTTGTCATTCAAGGACTGAAAACAATGAAATAACTTCTGTAGAGATTGGGGAGTGTCCTTCAATACAGTTATTGCTCTAGGGAGTGCTGATTTTAACTTCTGTTCTAACCTCTTCCAAAAATAGGATGCATTGGTGGACTGCAACTATCCTTGCCGTTTTTAGCAGGCCATTAATAATCAAATAATCATAAAAGTCTTACATTATTACTCTGGTCATTAACAAATCATAGAGTATCACTCACTTTAATGATCAGCTTTTTCGCCTTCCATTTAGAAATGTTCATATATGTCTTCTTATCACTCAGCATATCCAACATTCTGTTGTTGTAATTGATCCTGTCTAGAACAACAATAGCTCCCCCTTTTTCGGCTGCTTTTATCACAATGTTGTCATTATGTGATAGTTCCTGTGAAGCATTTTCTTCAATACTCAGATTTTAAAAGTCATTACAACTCCTGCTGTGTCAAACTTCAGATACCTTCCATCTTATACACACTGGTAAATATCTCTACTGGCAGATGGGGCAGGGGGACAAATGTGCTCAGCTTCTTCAGAATGCTAGTCAAGGCTATCAATGTTCTTACCAAACATATTTTTAAGGACAGGGGCACAGGAAAATAATTTTCTTAGGTGGCAAAAGCCAGGGTACTGTTTGGCTAGGCTTATATAGGCTCTAGAGACAATAGCCTGGTACCTGCCTATGAATCTATTACAAACTCATTAAGTTTGGAGGGAAGTGCAGTAATAAAAGAGAGACCCTTACTTAGCACAGACATTTGTGCTCCATTCAATATATATTGTGAAATGTTACTTACAAGAGATTCTGTTTCATCTATTTCCTCTGCTGACAGGTGGAAATCGTTGTCCTTTTCCTACCTCTGCTGAAGGAACGATTCTTCTTGTATGGTTGGTAGTGCATCAGCAGTACAGGCAGCTCTGGAAAAAATGGAACGTGTAATGCAGAGTCTTTAGGTCTGGCCCCTTCATTCTAGCTCCTGATTTTATCAGTTTTCTTGTCTATGTATTAGGTTCTTGGCTTCGATGAAAGCTCTATGGCTCTCCTAAAGAGAGGGATTTGGAAGTGAGTGATATAGAACTGGCAGCTGCTGCCTCTTCTTTATCTCTACAGCTGTTTAACAGAGAGATTTTAATGTTTAAAGCAAGTATAATTGGGTGTCCATCTGCTCCTTGTTTAACTGTTTTGTTGTTAAAGCTGCCAATACATGCCTGTTGCGTAGGCCCATCAAAAATATTGCCATTTTTGAAGTCCATAAAGTCCCTCAGTAGCTTCTTACTTTTTTTGAGGTTACTGTCATATATTGTCATATTGTGCTGCAAATGTTCAATTTTAGTTAAGTGTCAGACAATGCTATATTCTAAACAGTGTAAGAAACTTCTCTGTGTAGAAGATTTTCAGTCCACATATTTCTAGTTAATCATTGTATATTAATCAGCTCAGACAACTGCAGTAGAAGTAGCGAACTTAAACTCATCTTACGTAAAAATAAATAAATAAATAAATAAATAAATAAATAATAAAAAATATATAACTGTACAGAATTACTAAGTATTCAAAAGTAATCCAAGCAAGGCAGGCAGTCTGTTTCCACTTGAAAATCCTTTATTAAGTACACAGACAAGCGATCCAAGTAAAACAAAAATAGAGTAAGTTTCCTCACAAGCTTTCTAAAAAAAATAAATATAGACCAGGATAGTCCGACTGGGACAGAGCCCTTTTTCAGTGGAGCCCCGGGGAGAATAATACAAGAATTAAAAAATTATGCTACTTGCACAATACTCAATAGAAGAATGCAAAAACAGTACAGCACAAATTTTGCTAAATACACACATAGAGTAATGATAGTTAATTGCTTAGGGAGGCAAGTGAAAGTTTTAACATAGATAAAGTTAGATGGCAGCTTTAAAGTTGTAATGGAGTTAGAGCAGATGGAGGGTAGTTGAGGGTGATGTAAGTAGGATAAGTAGGGGGAAGCAGTGAGATTTGGGGGGGGGGGAGTTTGCACAGTTAGTGAAGAGGGGTGACAATGAGTTGATAGGATTTGTGGATTAGCAATTGTGAGGGTCCTAGTATGAAACAGGTGGCCTGCGAGGAGTTGGGAAAGGTTTTATACATACTGTATGAGTATAAGAGTTAGGTATGAGAGAGCAGGTCTTGAAGTAAAACGTAAGGGGTGGCAGGAAGGTGTGTGGGGAAGGGCGGATTTGATAGGTTATAGGGAGGGAGGATGAGATGGATAGTAGGCTGATGAAGGGAAAGTGAGACAGGTGTGAAGAGGCCAAGATGTGTACTAGGTTATAGGGGGTAGGTTGCAGGGGCAAGTAGCGAGGTGGGTAAGGTAGTGTTTAAGAGAGATTTTTGAAAGTATGGGTCTGGGGTAGGCTTCTTAGTGTCAAGGGAAGCTTGTTCCAGAGGATGGCTGGAGAGTAGCTGCATAAGTTCTGTCCTACACATTTATTAGGTTTGTAAATTAACAAAGATATGTAAACAATAGGTTATGAAAACAGAATATGATTTTTTACATGCAAAGTGTATCTGTATATATTTATATATATATATATATATTTTTTATTGCCAAATGGACTAAGGTTGATACATTTCCAGCCATGTGGTATATTGTCTTGGATAAAATCACAGACTTCATAATCTACTTAATCTGATTAAATAGGAGTACCACATCATTACAAATGTTACTTAAAGTACATAAAGGGTTATATTATTATGACAGCTACTAACTAGGGCAGGACCAGCTTGAATGTCACACTGATGGGGGAAGGGATGTGAATTTAACATGTGTACCAATAACGCTTTGTTTTACAGCACAATAAATCCCTTCCTTGCCTGATAAAAAGTATATATATATATATATTTAGAAAGCTCATGAGAAAACTATTACTCTATTTTTGTTTTGCTTGTCTGTGTACTTAATAAAGGATTTTTGACTGGAAACAGACTGCCTGCCTTGCCTGGATTAGTTTTGAATACTTAATAATTCTGTACAATTATATATTTTTTATTATCTTTTTGTTGACTTAAGACGAGTTTAAGTTCGCTACTTCTACGACTATTGCCTGATCTGATTAATATACAGTGATTAACTAGAGATATATGGATTGAAAATCTTCCACAAAGAGACGTTTCTTATACTGTTTTGCTTTTGGACACACTATACTTGTTTTGAGACTTCGGGGATACCACGGAGATTACAATGCTATATTCTCTGGCTCCATTTGCTTATGTTATATAAAGCTAGCAGCTTCTTCTTCAAAAGGTTGAAAATATTCAATTAAAAGTTTGATATATTTAAAGTGGTTTCTAAATTCAAGGCTTGCCACCTGCCCGATAAATCTGGATGTGAATTACTGTATGTGGGCATATATCTAATCCTCAAACCTTTCAGCAATACTGTAAAGAAACTAAGAGTGAAAATAAATACAGGTGGATAAGTGCTGGATAAGCGCTTTCGGCAGTTGCCTTCTTCAGATCCTGTTCTGTTAGCAGAACTTGCTGGTTTTAAAAGGTAGTGTTCTGTCAATATCACAGACATCTGACATTATCTGACAAATTGTTATAAAATGTAAAACCTATGCTATCTTCTCCAGACAAACAGCTTACATTTAGCATAAATTTTACATTTACATATTGTTTTTAATATACTTCCATCAAATCTCTCTATAACTTCCAATTTCACTCTTCAGTGTAAACTTTATTTCGTAAATATTGTGAAATGTCCTCTTTTTTTTCCTTTCAGAGAATGGAAATGCTGGCTGCTGAAAATACTTGAACAAGCAAACCAAAAATGATCTTCTTTGTTACTTTTAATGAAACATTTTGCACTGCTTATCAGAATGTCTGAATTCACCATATTGTGAACAGTGCCTTTTTTGACATTCATTGATTAAATAAGAAAAAAATTTCCCATAGAAATAGAAAGACAAGGGTTTGCCCCAGTAATCCCGATATGGCTTTTTACAATCAAAAGATTAAGTAAATGCGCATTATTATTGCTTGCTACATCTAAAAATAGCCCAAACTTCCCAAGAATGAGCTTAAATATTCCCGTTATCTGTAAGTGGCTTAACAATTAAGTTATCAAAAAATATATATAAACAAATTATTTTGTGCAACTTCAGCATTATGTAATTAAACTAGCACTTTCTTTTTACTTTGAAAGTTGTAAGAGACAATAGTGCAGTCACTCCATGGAAAAAGTTATATTTTCAAAACCAGTTAAAAACTTCTTAGGGGATACGTAAGATTCAAAGGTCACTCAATAGAACTTCTCTAAACCTAAATGATCAAGGCACAAATGTCTCAGACAAGGAACCCTAATGGTAATACAATTTTAGATCATATTCATACTTGCTAACTATATTATCAGTTTTGTTTTTAGATGACTAGCTGGATGCAAATTGTGGACTAATCCTCTTACCAGTGATTTGTTGTAGTTCTTGCTGCAGCTATCACTGCAGCATGTTTCTGCCATCTCTTTGTAGTACTAAAGACTACAGCATACTTCCTGTTTTAGTCACTGTTATTTGATCACCAGAATGGTTTTCTCCCTGCTCACTCACTGCATTTTTCAACAAATCCAAATTACTGGCAACATTTTCCTAGCTGCACTTTCCATTCACATGTGATCACTACCTCTGAATTGTCTACTGACAAGGGGCAAGAGTTCTCCACTCCCTCACTTGAAGAGGCTTCACCATCCTCTGAGGAAGACCGCTTTTCACAGCATTACTTTTCAAAATATATTAACTTTTTGCCCCAGAAGAGATTTCACATAATTCACTCCTGCTGATTATGGATACAAAAGACTATATTAAGAAAATGTAAGGCTGTTGAAAAAAGATACAAAAATATTACAATTATTACATCTGTTACAAGATGGTTTACTGTACAAAAGGAGTCTGATTTCTGTCTGGTGATTATATGTGTCATACCACTATGCTTTCAAAACCTAAAGATCCACAAAAGTGAAAGTACCCCCTTTTAGGCCCACTGTATCAACAGCAAGAGATGAGAGAATCTCTTGGCAGTTTTAGTGGGCTAAACTTGAAATCTCTGACTCTTTTGATTATGTTAATAAAACAGTAATGTTTCTATTACACAAGAGACATTATTAAAGTCCTGGATGTGCATGCACTTTATCCACTAATCCCACATGATATAGGCACTGTCTAGGTACCAGTAGGTCTAGAGGTGGCTATGACTGATTTCTTCGTTCGCAGTTTTGCAAATGTATTTATGGCCAAATGGGAACATAATTTAATATGCATGACTCTGTTTTCTAGACATACTGAAAGGTACTTCCACTCTACTGATGACGTCTTTGCTGTGGACAGGAGATATGAGAACATTTACTGAATGCGAAGATTACTTGAATAGAACTATTCATTTTAACAGGTTTGCAGCAGTGCCTATGTACACTTCACAAATGCACACCCAAGCTATGCAAAGAAGACAAAGTCAAGAGTATCCAGATTAACAAGTAAAAAGGAAGATTTTCTCTAAAAGTACTCAAGCTTAAGGATATGTACTTGTAGGAAGACTGTATGAGACATTTTTGGTAAAAGACAAGTTTCAAGTGGCAATAATAAAAGGATTATTACACCACATTATGGTGGATGGAGTAACTTGTGTGAGTGAGAGTACTGGTGGCCAACCACTTTGACTAACAAAAGACAGGTCCCTAAGGATGTGGTCTGTTTCACTGTGGATAGTAATGCTATCAAAAAACAGTGGTCAGGGACAAATGGAAATTTTTAAAAGGCAACTCTGGAGAAGGAAAAGCAATGAAAGAAGGACCACATTTTTACAAACATTCCAGGGGATAATATGAAAACCCTTCTAGAAAAGGAAGGCAGTGGACTGGACAAAGTGATTGTAACAGATAAAAAGAGAGGTATTTTCTCTTGTGAAAGCTGGTAACATCTGAAAAACAGAATGCATTAATGCAATGAATAAATACACTATAAAGGTGTCAAATACTATTTTACTTGCAACAGCAAAAATGCGATTTATATGACAACTTACAGTGCATACACAGCTTTTTGTACAGGGATAATAGCAAGAAAGCTCCAGCAATGGATTCCTGAACATACATACGTTAGAAAAGAAATGTAGGACGTTCTTTAAAAATACTTCAGCCAGTGATTGAATTTTAAGAAATATATGCTTTATACACCAGAACAGGTCAAAAGTTAGCAAGAGGAGGGGAGCACAATTATTGGAACAAAGGGAGTTAAAATAGCAGTTACATTGGATTGCAAACATTTTTCTTGTCTATTAAACTGTAACTGTCAAACAGCAACCTTAAATGATTTATTTTTTGCAATCCACTGTTAGGTATTATTAGGATTTTACAAAAGGGTATAATACTTTATATGTTATGTGTAATGAACATGCTCTTATGTTACGTATGAATAAGGCTGTTTTGTCTGCAAGGTGGATGGGCATGTGATTTAACAATTTATTTATTTTTGGAATACCTGGATGAGTCACAACTGGTTTTGTTCTTTTACACACACACACACACACACACACACACACACACATAAACATATGCATACACATACACATCACACCACATATATACAGACAGAAAGAAAGAGAGGGAGTGATCCATACATGCATTACATATGTTACGTGTGTGTGTGTGTGTGTGTGTGTGTGTGTGTGTGTGTGTGTGTGTATACATAAACACACACACACACACATATATATATATTGTTTACTGTTGAAATCTTGAAACTACATTCGTCGACTGGCCACAATGTTGACCCGAAATGTGGAAAAATGCAACGTCAAACAAGCACCCAAGATGAAAATGAATACATCAACACCCGTAGTTTGATGTATTTAACATAGCAGGAGGTGGTCAGTCACCCAAGCTCTGCACCATAAAGTACCATTACACTCTACAGTCAACGGCATGTGAATTTTACTATTTTGCAGGGGAGCAAGCCCCCCTGTGTCCCCCACACCCCCTGCAAATTATATATACCAACTCCGAGATCACACTACAGTGAAGAAATGGATTAATTCCCTGTTCATCACTGAATCGCGAACTCCACTCACAATTCTGAACTCAGATAATCAAAATATACTACCCATTCGGTGTTGTGTATTCAATGTATTCTAGTTTTCGGCATTGTGCATATTGGAAAAGTGCCTTTCGAACACATGCCATTCGAGCACAGGCACTTTGCAATTTCAATCGTAAACCTATATATGGATATATATATATATATATATATATATATATATATATATATGTATGGATATATGGTTTCACTTCATATACTCAAAATGCTGAAATCTCAAATTTCGGGTGTATGAAGCAAAAAACTTCAGAATAGCGAAAGTGCATAAGCGCGAATGCGAATTTGTCGAATTCGCACTTATGCAGTGACGCTACATTAAGGGAAGTGTTTGCTTGGGATGTTTCTGCTCGGACTTTCAGGTGAGTGAGTGTATGTGAACGTTTTGTAACTGGTGTGTGTGTGTGTGTGTGTGTGTGTGTGTGTGTAACTGTATAATGTGTGTGTTTGAGGGTTTTTTTTTTTCTCTCTGTGCGATCTCGGAGTTAGTATATATAAGTAGGGGGGTTGTGGGGGATGCAGGATGCTTGCCCCCCCCCGCTTATGTTTAGTGTAGGTATGTGTGTGTGTATGGTGTTTTGTTGTGTTTATGTTTTTTGTGGTGTAGGTGTTGTGGTTTGTGTGTGGTGTAGTGTATGTATGTTCAGGTTTGTGATTTCGGCTTTGTGGGGTTTCAGTGTTGTGATGGTTTCGACTTTATGCACTCGAAATGCTGAAATTCGAGATTTCAGCATTTCAAGTACATGAAGTGAAACTATATATATATATATATATATATATATATATATATATATATACATATATATACATACACACACACACACACACACACACACACACACACATACTCCTACACACAATACAAAAAGCAAGCAGAAAAAGAAAACACCACAGTTTTTGACAACACTAAGACTGAAAATATAACAACAGAAATATATTGCTTGACAAGATATGACAACTCCTGTCCACAGTCCTGTAAACAGGTTAAAAATGTGCTAACAGGAAAAAAAATGTCAGAATTACAAGCAGGTGTCATAAGTACAATATACACTTGAAAAGTCTTTCTCTATCCAGATCTTGTACATGTGAATGCTCACAATTATAAAGTAAAGTATCACTGTCCTCCTATCTTTCGCACACAACACTTCCCAAGCCAGAGATAATAATAAACTCGTACCAGCTCTATTCCTTGACCTATCCAATGCATTTGATACCATTTCCCAGCCCATCCTCCTAAACAAACTTTCCAACCTACAACTCTCTACCTCCAATACCTCCTGGTTTAACAGCTGCCTCTCAAACAGACATCAGTCCATCAAATCCCCTTTCTGTCTTGTTAAGACCGGGGTTCCCCAGGGTACTATACTGGGCCCCCTACTTTTTAATACATTTACAAATAACCTCCATGCCTCCTGCCCCCAATCTTCCTTAATACAGTATGCAGACGATTGTAAAATTAACACCTCCGACAATACACAAAATCTTCACACTGTCACTCAACAATCTCTGCATCTATTAGAAAAAGAAGTTATGTACTCACCATAATATTCCATGTGAGTTGTTCATCTCACCTTCATTCTTACAGATGAGTTCGGAGCCGACCCTCAGCTCCCAGTCAGCCTACTACAAAGCTTGAAGTCTTCAGACAGCTCAATGCCAAGTCCCTATCCCATGATGCACCTGGAGTTACCTCAGATCTTGTTTGCTGTGTCTAACAATACCATGTGCCATTCTATCACTTTTTTAGGGAAAACCCATAGAAAGACTGAGCAACCATGATAAAACTAGTATCTCTGTCCTTGAAAAACCGTGGAGGGGGTAGGAGGGTGGGAAGCAAGAATGAAGGCAAGATGAACAACTCACATGAAATGTTATGGTGAGTACATAACTTCTTTATGTGAAGTTGTTCTATCTCGCCATTCATTCTTACAGATGGGTAGCGTCCCAAGCACCATTTTTCTCGAATGGCTCACGGGAGTATGTTTTTCAGGACAGTAGAACCAAAGGAGGCCCTGTCCCTGGAGGCCTTATCAACCTTATAATGAGTGATAAAGGTACGAGGTCTTGACCAAGTGGCTGCTGCACAAATATTGTCTATAGGAAGCCTAGCAGAAAAAGCAGAGGATGTGGACACTGCTCTGGTAGAATGAGCCTTAATTTTGTGTTGTAAAGGTAAACTGGCAGCTGCGTAAGTGAAGGAGATGCAATCAGATAACCATTTGGATAGTGTTGTTTTTGCCACTGGCATACCTTTCCTAGAATCTGAAAAGGAAACAAAAATTTGTTTTGATTTTCTGAACTCTTTGGTTCTATCCAGGTAAAATCTGAGCTATCTCTGAACATCAAGCTTGTGCAGCATATACTCTAAGTTGTTGGTGTGTTTGGGGAAAAAGACTGGTAATTGTATGACTTGGTTAAGGTTAGCTTTGGTACAAACTTTAGGAAAAATGAAGAATTTGTTCGCAGGGACACTCTGTCAGCATGAAAAAACAAATATGAAGGTTTTATGATGGACAAGGCCTGTAGCTCTGATACTCTATGGACAGACGTGATGGCTACTAAAAAGATAGCCTTCCAAGACAAAAATTTCAAATCACATGAGAAAGCTGGCTCGAAAGGTGGGAGAATAATGCATGAAAGCATAAAATTTAGGTTCAGTGGGGTATAAGGGGATTTTCACCGGTGGTCTGAGGTAAAAGATCCCTTTGAGAAAGGCTTTGGATAGTGTGTGTGACATTATGTTCAATCCTTCAAAGCCAAGGTGAAAATTACAGATGGTGGCAAGTTGTACCCAAACTGTAGCTGCTGCAGCTCCTTTGTTGAAAAGCATAGTCAAAAATTCTAATATAGAGGAAATGAGGGCTTGGTAGGGATCAATGTTATTCTGAGAAGCCCATACAGAAAATCTCCTCCATTTGCTGAGGTCCAACTTCCTAGTACAGGATTTATGAAAAGATATCAAAATATGCTGTGCTTCGTTTGAGAGGTTATGGAACCTGGCTATGTTGGGAAATGGAGCAGCCAAGCTGTTAATTTTAGGGACTGAAGAGAGGGATGAAGGGCCCCCGACGAATGAGTCAGAAGGTCTGGAACTGGGTCCAGAACCCAAGGCTCTTCCAACAGATGAAGTCGAAGGAAGGGGAACCAATTCTGACGAGGCCAATGAGGGGCTATTAGAATGATGGTCCTTCCCAGGGCTTTTGCTTTAATACTTTGGGTATCAAGGGAATTGGTGGGAATGCATAGAGGAGACCCGGAGGCCAATCGTGTATGAGTGCATCCCTTGGGGAATCTCCCGGAGGGGGAATCAGGGCAAAGTAGCTTCTGCATTTTGTGTTCATGTGGGAATCAAAAAGGTCGCAGCAAGACTGGCCCCACCTGCGGAATACTCTCTCTGCTATCTCTTTTTTGAGGGACCACTCATGAGGCAACAAAATTGCCCTGCTCAGTTTGTCCACAATCACGTTGGATTTCCCAGGATGTGCATTATCATCAAAAAGCACTGGGTGGATGTAGCCCACTGCCATACTCTTAGGTCCTCGCAACAAAGGGGATAGGACCTGGTTCCTTCTTGTTTGTTCAAGTACCACACCACTGCCATGTTGTCCGTCTGAATTGCAATTGTCCCCAGAGAGAGAGTCCTGAAAAAACTGTAACGCCAAAAGTACCGCTCTCATCACCAGGACACCGATATGTAGATGTGTCCCTTGTTCGGTCCATGTGCCTTGGGCTCTTCTTCCCTAAAAATGCCCTCCCCACCCTATCAGGGAAGCGTCTGTGGTCACTGTGGTCGATGGTGAGGGTAGGATAAAAGGACGCCCTATCGTTACTTGAAGAGAGGTCACCCACCACCGAAGATCCTTTTTGCATGTGTTTGTTACAATAATGAGATGAGACACTGGGAGCTCTTGATAAGACCATTGAGTGAATAGCAGCCAATGTAGAATTCACATGTGTGTGCAACCCAACGGTATTGCTATTATTGCAGCGGCTATCATGCCTAAGGTTAGCACTTCTGATGCTGGAGCCTTGTCTCTGGATATGATGTTGTGGACTTGCTGACGAAGTAGTAAAATTCTTTCTGCTGAAAGTTTTAAAGTGGTGGTGGTGTCCAATTCTGCTCCGATAAAAACTATATGTTGTGATGGCAGCAAGGCAGATTTTTCTGAATTTATAAAGTCCAAAATCCAAAAGTTCTGTGCTATGACTAAAGTCCCACCAAACAGCAAAATCCAAAAAAGAGAAAAGAATGGCAGGACCCTGCTGGATTAACTCCTTCTTTTATTAAAACAACCAAAACAGCCAAGGATAAGCACTTTCGGGTGTGATACCCTTCATCAGATAAAAAGGACAAACATTACCATTATTTTAAATTAAAAGCCAACCAATCAGCAATCAATAAACTACCCGCCTTTTTTGTAGGGTGGGTTTCAAAGGAACCATGTCATTTAACCCTGGGCTCCTATGAGCCCTCAGCTCCAAGATCCATTTAGATTCAAGGGATTCAGTCAACAACCTAATGTCCCCTCCCCTATTATTTAACCTTACGTTAACCACAGCCCTAAAGCTGAAAGTGTGTGTGGAGTACTGTTCAATGTGCCTATAAAGAGCATTAGTCCTACAAGTAGCCCTTGCCTTAAGGTGGTACAACTTTCCAGTAACAGGATGTTTAAAAGTTGCATTCTTATTAATGGACGGACAGGCTTTACATAAGCCGCAGGGAACACTGCCTGGGCTATCCTTAAATGAATTGGATGTAGTAAGAGCCCTTTCAGTGCAAAGGATGTCCTTCAAATTCTTATTTCTCTTGTATCCAAAACTGGGTCTAGTTCCTATTAGGTCCTTTAACTTATTGTCACTTCTTAAGATGTTCCAGTTGTTAAAAACTATATTTTTTATATCTTTGGTATTACTACTATAGGTGACAAACAACTTAGGTTCCCTTTTTGTATATCTCTGTGGAACTTTGGCCTTAGCTTCAGCATGCTCTTGTCTGATCCGTGGTTTATATTTACTATCCCTTTTCTGCCTACTGTCATTAATGACCTCACAGATCATCCTCTCATTGTATCCTCTGTCCAAAAAACATTGCTTCAAGGACTCTATATCTTTCTCATAGTCTATATCATTCATTGACATCCTGGATATTCTGCCTGCCTGGCCCTGAACTATATTGGGAAACATATGACGGGGATGCATGCTATCAAAGCACAGCAAACTGTTCTTCCAACAATCCTTTCTGAATGACTTCGATGAAAAACCATTACTAGTTTGTGTGATACTGACATCCAAAAAATCTATGCTGGTGTCAGAGAAATTCAACTTAAATCTAAGGAAAGATGTGGTGGAGTGTAGATAGCTGACAAAATCTATTAACATGTCTACATCACCCCTCCAACAAGAATAGTAGACAAAGAGCAGCTGACAGAGACTGAGGATTTAACAGTAGGTTCGATTTCCACCTTCAACCCCAGTCATACGGATGGGACTGAATCCATCACCTATGCTGCAGTAGCATCTACAGAGGGGTTAGCCATGGGAGCGTGCCCTAAGACCTCGCAGGGACAGCAACATTTTTTGGAGCAGCTACCTGCTCCAGTCAAGAAGCGAGGAGCATGGAGACGCTCCTCGAGCGAGGGCAGGTATCCAGGCAAGAGGAGGAGGACTTACGAATGACTTTTGATCACAATAGTGGTATTGTTTTTAATCTTTCATCACATTCTTTAACACAAGATGAGTTGTATGTGTTAAACAAAGGTCTCACCTTTGTGCCCGGCAGGGCAAGTGGTTTTAGTGAAGTAATGTTAGATATTATGTTGTTTTGCAGAACGTTAGCTTTAAAATGTATTTTTGGCAATGGTAATGAGTTAGGGACCACTTTAAAATTACCTAGTAGTTATGTGCCACCCTTTTCTCCA
Source organism: Protopterus annectens (assembly GCF_019279795.1). Taxonomy (NCBI): domain Eukaryota; kingdom Metazoa; phylum Chordata; order Ceratodontiformes; family Protopteridae; genus Protopterus; species Protopterus annectens. Next base: position 476,650,090 of record NC_056731.1, read on the forward strand.
GCTTTAAACTTGTTCATCAATAGCTGTGAAAATGATTTACAAGAGTATTTTCAAAGGGGAGGACTATATAAATACCATAACTTAACACGACCTCAGCAACAAGCCTTACATAATTTGGGCTCTAATAATAATTTGGTTATAAAGATGGCTGACAAAGGGGGTGCCGTAGTGGTGATAGACACCACTTTTTACCAACAGAAGATTCAGGGTTTATTATTAGATAGGAAAGTCTATGTTCCACTCAACCCTATAGGTGTCAAGATGCTAGTGGATGAAGTACACAACAGCTTGAGGCGGTTAAATTTTGATATGTTAATAAGTGATGAGATGCTACAATTTCTTTGGATAGAAAAAGCAGTTATACCTATTTTTAAAGCCCTGCCAAAAATCCACAAATCAGTAGAAGATCCTCCGTTCAGACCCATTGTCTCGGGCAGAGGCTGGGTCACGGAGCACATTTCCATCTGGATAGAATATACACTTCGACCACTTCTAGATAGAGCAACCTCTGTGTTGAAAGATACAGGTGATTTCCTTAGAAGGGTAGGTAGGTTTAACCACAACAAGCCACAAGGAAATCTTTTAATGGTGACGTTGGATGTCCATAACCTTTTTACTGTGATCAGTAATGACTTTGGTATCCAAGCCATAGGTGGGGTCCTGAGTGACTTGGGTGAAGAGGATAATAAAATATCCTTGGTTAAGGTGATGCTGGCCCTGGTCTTAGAGAATAATGTCTTTATAGGGGACAAGCAAATATATAGACAAGCACAGGGGGTAGCTATGGGCACCCCCTGTGCTAATACATACGCTAACCTGGTCCTTTGGTTTTGGGAGTAAGATGTAATTTTAGAACATCCACTATGGAAACAACATGTGTATATGTATACACGTTTTGTAGATGATGTTTTTTTCTTTTGGAGGGGTGATGTAGACATGTTAATAGATTTTGTCAGCTATCTACACTCCACCACATCTTTCCTTAGATTTAAGTTGAATTGCTCTGACACCAGCATAGATTTTTTGGATGTCAGTATCACACAAACTAGTAATGTTTTTTCATCGAAGTTATTCAGAAAGGATTGTTGGAAGAACAGTTTGCTGTGCTTTGATAGCATGCATCCCCATCATATGTTTCCCAATATAGTTCAGGGCCAGGCAGGCAGAATATCCAGGATATCAATGAATGATATAGACTATGAGAAAGATACAGAGTCCTTGAAGCAATGTTTTTTGGACAGAGGATACAATGAGGGGATGATCTGTGAGGTCATTAATGACAGTAGGCAGAAAAGGGATAGTAAATATAAACCATGGATCAGACAAGAGCATGCTGAAGCTAAGGCCAAAGTTCCACAGAGATATACAAAAAGGGAACCTAAGTTGTTTGTCACCTATAGTAGTAATACCAAGGATATAAAAAATATAGTTTTTAACAACTGGAACATCTTAAGAAGTGACAATAAGTTAAAGGACCTAATAGAAACTAGACCCAGTTTTGGATACAAGAGAAATAAGAATTTGAAGGACATCCTTTGCACTGAAAGGGCTCTTACTACATCCAATTCATTTAAGGATAGCCCAGGCAGTGTTCCCTGCGGCTTATGTAAAGCCTGTCCGTCCATTAATAAGAATGCAACTTTTAAACATCCTGTTACTGGAAAGTTGTACCACTTTAAGGCAAGGGCTACTTGTAGGACTAGTCACATAGTTTATTTGGCTACATGTGAACAGTGCACAGCATATTATGTTGGGAAGACCAATAATATGTTTAAGATCAGAACTTTACAGCATCTTTCCAATATCAGAAATAAAAATGTGCACAATGCTCTTTATAGGCACATTGAACAGTACTCCACACACACTTTCAGCTTTAGGGCTGTGGTTAACGTAAGGTTAAATAATAGGGGAGGGGACATTAGGTTGTTGACTGAATCCCTTGAATCTAAATGGATCTTGGAGCTGAGGGCTCATAGGAGCCCAGGGTTAAATGACATGGTTCCTTTGAAACCCGCCCTACAAAAAAGGCGGGTAGTTTATTGATTGCTGATTGGTTGGCTTTTAATTTAAAATAATGGTAATGTTTGTCCTTTTTATCTGATGAAGGGTATCACACCCGAAAGCGCTTATCCTTGGCTGTTTTGGTTGTTTTAATAAAAGAAGGAGTTAATCCAGCAGGGTCCTGCCATTCTTTTCTCTTTTTTGGATTTTTCTGAATTTATAGTAATGCCCAGATGATTGCAAAGAGTAAGAGTGGTCTCCCTGGCTTGTATTAGTTGATGCCTGGTGGTGGCGGTGAGGAGCCAATCATCTAAGTACGGAAACACCTGGAATCCTAAATGCCTCGGGTGAGCATGACCACTGCCATACATTTGGTGAACACTCTGGGAGCTGTAGTGAGACCAAAGGGCAGGGCTCAAAACTGGTAATGACTGGCTCCCAGCCGGAAGCGCAGATGATCCCTGGATGGTCTGGCCATTTTTATATGGTAGTATGCATCCTGTAGATCTATCGAGCACATCCAATTGTCTTTCCCTAAGAAGGGAAGTATCGACTGAAGCGTGACCATCTGGAACTTCTCTTTCTTGACAGATCTATTTAGTCTGCTGAGGTCCAAAATAGGTCTCCAGTCCCCTGGCTTTTTTGGAACTAAAAAGAATCTTAAGTAATTTCCAGATCCTGTCTGGTCTGCTGGGACTGGTTGGATGACTGTTTTTCTTAGCAACGTTTGGACCTCTAATGTTGCCTGTTCCCTGTAACTGGGTGGAACGTCCGGGATTTTTGTTGTCAATGGAGGGGGAATGGTGAAGGTAATGAAATATCCTCTAATAACTATACTTTGTACCCAGTTGTCATTTGTAATTTTGAGCCAGGCATCTGGATACAAAGATAAGCGACCCCCGACTGCCTCCAGAGCAGGATAGTCGGGCCTCCTTTCAGGAGCACTGGTAGGGCTTCCCAAAGAACTGGTCTCTGTCACCCTGGTTTTGCAGACCCCCTCAGCCGTAAGGGCGGCGTCTTCCATTATTGCCTCCTCCTCTGCCCCTGGGAGGGGGGTTCACCACATGTGTCCAGAAAGGCTCCTTGGGCTTTTCGGAACCACATCTTTCCTCCCTTTTGACCCTTGGGATAGGGTCTAGTAGGGATGGAAAAATGGACTCAGACGGCAGACAGAGTCCTTCCTTCCTGCTCACTCCTGGTCAAAGTTTCCTTAACTTTGGGCCCAAAAAAGGATGAGCCATCAAAAGGGGAGCTGACAAAGGATGACTTACAGGGCTCCATGAAGGAACACAAGTGCATCCAGGAGTGCCTCCTAAGAGCAATTCCTGTACCCGCTGCCCTACTCGTTCCATCAGCTGCATATGAAATGAGAAGCACGGGCGAGTTCACTATGAAACTGAGGGTAACAAGCTGGGAGGCAACTTTGTCTGAAGCTCCTGCAGCCACCATACCCTGAAGAGCATCTCCAAGCTCTTTTAGGAGGTCTCTTTGCAGTCTTGTAAAATGTGTGAGATAGTTCAGTGAACGCATGGCAAAAGTCTCTGAACTGTACATGCGCTTCCTGTATCTATCCATGATCCTAAAGTCTCTGTTAGGAGGATGGATAGGGGAAGAAGTTTGTGACATCTTTTTGGTGGCTGCCGCCACCATCATGGCATCAACTGGCACTTGCTTCATGAGAAAGGACTTATCCTGAGGGGCAGAAATAAATTTATTGAACCTCCTAGGGATAGGCTCCATGGTATCCGGAGACTCCCATGCCCTTCGTGAGACCAGATCCATGAGCTCAGTGAAGGGCGGAGACACCCAAGAGGTGGAGGGTTGAGACCTGAAAGCCTTCAGGAGAACCGACTCATCTTCAGTAGGGTTGGTGGACTTCCAGCCACCCTTCTGCTTAAGGATTTCTAATATCTCTGCAAATGAGATCTTCAGAGGGGGACTGTGGGGACCCTTCTGATTTATCTAAATCAGTATCAGACATAAGAGACTCCTGCAGAGAGTCTAGGTGCTTCCTCTTGCAAATTCTCTTCCTGGGAACCTCATCAGTGGGAACTTCTGGTGGGGTCTTAGAAGAGCAGGGACCACCCTGTGGGGCTTCCTAAGGCTCAGGATCTCTTACGCTTCAAAGGGATATGTGAGGCAGAAGTGGACACAGGTGCTTTTGGGGAGGAGGTAGTTGGACCTGAAGTTGTAGATGTCTTGGGGGACATCACTCTCCTCATGACTTCAAAGGCAACTCTGCTCCAATGAGAATGGACCGCTGGATCCAAGAAACAACCAAAACCCTTGGCACCGGAACAGTGTGCTCCGAACCAGAGGTAGGAGCCGAACTCATCCAAACTGAGGCCCCGAGAGGCAAAGTCAGAACCGACAGGTTGGTCCGACTATCCTCCCCGGCCCTGACCAGAGAGTATCGGCTCCTAGACTCAATAGGCACCGAGAAAGTCTGAGTAAACGGAACCGATAGCACTGGAGCAAGCATCAGCTCTGAAGGCTCAACAATTGTCAGGTCCAACTCCTCCGGCTCTGAAAGACCTATATAGCTTGGAGGAGGAAAGGAAGTCAATGGCATAACAGTCTTTGGTTCCGAAACCATTTGGGTCGGAGCTGATAAAAATTTAGCAAACGTAGGTGCCTGTAGCAACTTCTGCACCACAAGATCCACATCCAAATTGGATAGGCTGATCGAGGACCAAGATGAATGTATGGTGGGTGGTACCAACTAGAGAATGGGAGACGTTAATACTTCGGAGACTGGTTCCAGGACTGGTGACCGGCTCCAAAAAGACAAGACACTCGGCTCCGAAGGCTGTGGAGCCGACGTCAATGTTTTTTTTGATTTTGTCACATCAGTAGAAGAAGCCTTAGAAGACTTTGAAGACATGGGAGTCTGGCTAGATTTATCCTGGTCACTCAAAGCTTCCTGAAATGAAGATTTTAAAAGTCCTCTGTCAATGAGTTTTCTTTTTCTCTCAAGCAAATCTCTGGAAGAAAAAGAATGGCAAATGGAGCAGCTCTCTTGCAAGTGCAAGGCTCCGAGACAATAAACACAATTTACATGACTATCTGTCACGGGCATCTTTTGTCCACATTTTGGACGCCTTTTAAAGCCAGACTTAGGATGCTGGTCTTTCACCTGGTCAGCCATATCAAATTCTACAGTTCCAAAAATTCTAACTGTACAATAACAGACTGTAGTCTCAAAGAAGAATGCATACGTACACACACACACACACACACACACACACACACACACACACACACACACACACACACACACACACACACACACACAAAACTTTAGCAAACTTAAACTACAGTAATTAGCCCTAAACAACAAATGGGCTGTACAAGAATAAATGTGATATAACTATAACTATCTAAATGCACTCACACACACTATGTCTAAAGTTTAAATAATCTTATTTAAACTACAAGGCTATATATACAACTATGCTAATATTTTATAAAGGCACACCAAAGAAGGGAAGGGAATATTAAAGGCCTATAAAAAATGAAAGCCAAAGGGAGAAGAATTATCTAATATTAAACTATAAAAGTTATAACTATGAATAAGTATCACTAACTATAATAAGTAATACCAAATTTAGTAAAGTTTTAGAAAAAAAGCTATACTGGCCCGAGCTATGCTAGGAAACCTCTGGTCTATTGCAGCGACAAACTAGATCTGAGGTAACTCAAGGTGCATCATGGGATAGGGACTTGGCCTCAAGCTGTCTGAAGACCTCGAGCTTTGTAATAGGGCAACTCGGAGCAAAAAATCGGCTTTGAACCCATCTGTAAGAATGAATGGCGAGATAGAACAACTTCACATCAATGGTTAACTGGAAACAACCTGCTTCTTAACGCCAAAAAGACCAAGCTTCTCCTTTTCTTTCCAAAAAACCTCAATTCATCTAAAGACAACTTCACCTTCTCTTCCTTAGATAATACAATCATCACCACTGACTCAAACACCAAATTGCTTGGTGTTACTATAGACAACCAATTAAACAAAGACCTACATATCTTAAACTGTATCAAAAAGTCCAATCAAAAACTACAGTGGATATAAAAAGTTTAAACACCTCTGTTAAAATGCCAAGTTTTTGTGATATAAATAAAATGAGACCACAATAAATAATTTCAAAACTTGTCCCACCTTTAATGTGACCTATAACCTGTACAATTCAATTGAAAAGCAAACAAATCTGTTAGAGGAAAAAATATAAAAAATAAAAAACGTACAATACGTTGATTGCATAAGTGTGAACACGCTTAAACTAATACTTTGTTGTGTGTGCACACTCAAACTAATACTTTGTTGAAACAACTTTTGATTTAATTACAGCATTCATCCTTCATGGGTAAACACCTGCCATCAATTAAAGAGACTCTGATTAACCCCAAATAAAGTTCAGCTGCCCTAGTAGGATTTTCCTGAATTTTATTCAGTCGCCTGCTACAGCAAAAGCCATGGTTCATAGAGAGCTTATAAAACATCAAAGGGATCTCATTGTTGAAAGGTATCAGTCAGGAGAAGGGTACAAAAAATGTCCACAGCATTGGATATACCATGGAACACGGTGAAGACAGTCATCAAAAAAGAAGAGAAAATATAGGACAACAGTGACATTGCAAAGAACTGGACTACCCTCCAAAAGTGATGAAAAGACAAGCCAAAAACTGGTCAGGGAGGCTGCCAAGAGACAAAAACATGCAAATGGAAGGAACACGAACCCAAATGATCATAGATACGTTTTATTCAGTCACAGAGGCTTCATACACATTAACGCTCCAAATATCATACATTTTCGTCATGAAATGACGTCATCAGATAAAAGCCATAAAAAAATGAACTCTTAAATAACGTACTCAATTAGATTCATCCTATCACAATGCATATAAAATTCAAAATACCTAAAACAATTAAATATTTAGACACATTAACATAGAAACGCTGACCTGCTTAACTAACATTTAAACATAAATAAAAACATAAAAAAATGAACTCTTAAATAACATACTCAATTAGATTCATTCTATCACAATGCATATAAAATTCAAAATACCTAAAACAATTAAATATTTAGACACATTAACATAGAAACGCTGACCTGCTTAACTAACATTTAAACATAAATAAAAACATTCTCTTACACCTATATTATACAATATAGTATAAGTATGTCAATAAATATATAAAATTGTGTAAAGCCATACATAAAAATATATAAATATATAGAATTGATGCATAAGAAGTTTAAGGTGCAAATGTATTCACAAATATATATATATATATATATATATATATATATATATATATATATATATATATATATATATGTATACTTAATACAAATGTTTTTAAAAAGGAAGAACTGGGATTAAAGTTTTGCTGCTCTCAGTTTTAATACTGGAGCAATGGAAATAATGTCACTCATCCCCGGGAATTTATTTGCCTCTAATGCTACTTGCCAGAAAAGTTCCTATACTCAATATATAATTCCCAAGGTGCCCCTCTTACATCCTTTGTCACTATTTCCAAAATAAAAAAAGGAAAAGGATGCCTGAGAACAACCTATGCTATGCCTGTGCAGGGCATTACTATTGTTATGGTTTCTCATTTCGTATAGGTGTTGATATATTCTGTTACGTAGTTTTCTCTCAGTTTTTCCTACATAGAAACTTGTGCATCCTTTACAAACAACTAAATAAACTACCCCACTGGTATCACATGCGGCATAACCTTTACACTTAAGTTTCTTGTTTCTGGATGCCAAAAACAAACTCTATATTTTTTGTATAAAAGGGTACTGCGAACAGTGACCACATTTGTAAGTTCCTTGTTTACTACGTCCAAATGGATAAACATTACCATCTTTTTTCTCTATAATATTTTTAATGTTGGAACCTTTTCTAAACACACATTTGAAGGGGGTATCAAAAATCTTTAAATCAGAAATGGAAGCAAACCTATTCCATTCTTTTTCAACTGTTTTCAATATTACACCCGCATCACCACTAAAATCGATAATAAAAGCACGTTCAAAATCTGTGGAATTCTCAGTATTAACATTTACATTAATATTCTCCTGGTTATTCTGACCAAATATCAGTGTAAATCTACTGTTCCTACCTATAGTTACTTCAGTTTGTATTTGTTTTAGTAGGTCAAGAGGATATCCTCTTTCAATAAACATCTGTTCTAATAATTTATATTCAGCTATAAAATCTTCCTGTTCAGAACACATCCTATTCCCCCTCATGAACTGTCCTTTCACCAAATTTCTTTTTTGGCTATGAGGATGTGAACTGGTATAATATAGGCAGGAATTAGAGTAGGTTTCCTTTCTAAATACTGTGGATTTAAATTTTCCATTAAATTTATGAATTGTTACATCCAAATAATTTATGTGATCATGCTAGATGCTGTAAGTAAACTTCAAAAATTCTGTCGTACCAGAAATACAGTTATAAAACGCTAAAAATTTTTCCTCAGAGTCATTCCATATCAAGCAAATATCATCCAAATAATGCATGTATAATTTCCATCATTTGACATATTTAGAATTAAAAATATATTTATTTTCTCATACAGAAAGGTTGATATTAGCATATGTGGGTGCACATCGTGCACCCATAGCCACACCTTTTACTTGCTTGAAAAATTCACTTTCAAAGTGGATAAAATTATTGTTAAGCACCAGTTCAGAGAGACTTGAACATACATAGAAGTCATTATTAGAAAATACATCAGAGGACATCATAGCTTCTTCTAACCAAAGCATTCCCAATTCGTGGGGAATAGAAGAAAACAAATCTACTACATCTGTTGTAATAAATGTAGCTCTTTCATAGTACAATTCAGGTTTAATTTGTCTAAGTAAGTCCCAAGAACCCTTTAATGCATCCAAACATCCTAAAGACAAAGATTTTAATTTTAGATCCAAGAACCTGGCCAGTGGTGCTGTAACAGACCCCTCTGCAGCCACTATAAGTCTCAACGGTGGGTCCTGCAGGTTCTTATGTACCTTAGGAATGCCGAATATCATAGGAACCTTTGGTCTTTCATTGTGGAGAAATTTAAACAAGTTTAAATCAATAGAACCCTCCAGTAGCAATTCATTTAATACCAGAAATTTTTTTTGTAAGCTATGTGAATTTCATTTAATGAAACCCTCATATATTTACTATTATCTTCCAAGGTTTCCATCATCTTAGACTCATAAATAAATGTATCCATAAAGACAGTACCCCCCTTCCTTTATCAGGGGCCATGACCCTAATATTACAATTGTTCCTGATATCACTTAACAATTGTTTCTCCTGGTAAGTTAAATTAGGATACACCCTATTGTTGCAAATAGTCTTTCTAATTTCCGACTCTAACAAGTTCTCAAAATTTCTCAGCTGGGGATGTAATGGTGGGTTGTATATACTTTTCCTACTAAGAATAGTGGTGTTAGACTGTCCCATACCATGATTGTTATATAAAAGTTCTAAATTTAGGTTGCCAAGAGACCTACAACAACACTGAAGGAGATGCAGGAATTTCTGGTAAGTACAGGTTGTGTACTACATGCGACAATCTCCTGTATTTTCCATATGTCTGGACTATGGGGTAGGGTTGCAAGACAGAAGCCTTTTCTTACACAGAAAAAAATCCATGCCCAGCTAAAATTTGCAAAACAATACATCAAGTCTCTCAAAAGCATGTGGGAAATGTGTTATGGTCTGATAAGACCAAGGGTGAGCTTTTTGGCCACAATTCCAAAAGGTACGTTTGACGCAAAAACAACACTTCACATCACCAAAAGAACACCATCCCCAAGATGAAGCATGGTGGTAGCAGTATCATGCTTTGGGATTGCTTTTCTTTACCTGGAACTGGGAATTTAGTCAAGGTGGAGGGAATTATGAACAGTTTCAAATACCAGTCACTTTTGGCACAAAACCTTCACGCGTCTGCTAAAAAGCTGACGATGAAGAGGAATTTCACCTTTCAACACGACAATGACCCCAAGCATACATACAAAATCAACAAAAGAATGGCCTCACTAGAAAAAAATTAAAGTTTTGGAATGGCCCAACCAGAGCCCAGACCTAAGTCCAACAGAAAATCTCTGGGGTGAGCTGAACAAGGCTGTGCACAAGAGGTGCCCTCACAATCTGAGAGATTTGGAGCGCTTTTGCAAGGAAGAGTGGGCAAATATTGCCAAGTCAAGATGTGCCATGCTGATAAGACTCCTACCCAAGAAGGCTGAAAGCTGTAATTAAATCAAAAAGTGCTTCAACAAAGTATTAGTTTAAGGGTGTGCACACACAACAAAGCATTAGTTTAAGGGTGTGCACATTATGCAACCAGCATATTGTACTTTTTTTATTTTATATATTTTTTACCCTAACACATTTGTTTTTCAATTGAATTGTGCAGGTTATAGGTCACAATAAAGGTGGGACAAGTTTTGAAATTATTTATTGTGATCTCATTTTTTTATATCACAAAAACCTGGCATTTTAACAGGCGTGCGTAAACTTTTTATATCCATTGTAGGTCCTCTATACTGCAACAAATATATACCTAACAAATTTAGACCCATACTGGCTCAAACATTTATTCTACCATCCCTGCTATATGCTGCTCCCATACTTACTAACCTCCAAAATAATCTCTTAACCAAACTAGAAAATACCTATAACAAGATAGCAAGATTTGCAGCCAGTAATAGCTACAAATCCCATCATTGTATATCCCTGAAAAGTCTAAGATGGCCTGAGCTCCCCCACATGCTTCAAACATCACAACTACAAATTGACACAGCATCCTAAATAGTCAACTTCTGCCCTGGTCTTACATCCATAATTACACCCTACACACCCAATCATGCCCTCAGAAGCACACAACAAAACCTTCTGCAGGTGACCAAGCCAAACAAAAATACTGAAAATATACTTTACAGTCATTCAATTGCATTCTCATTGAACAAACTTCCATTGTTCCTTTGCTCCACTACCAAAATTGGCAAATTCAAAAAGCAACTAAAAATTTGTTTCCAACATGCATGGATATGTTCTTGTCAGGAAATAATTTAATATATTTTTCTTCTTCTCTCAATTAACATATTTGCCTGGTATCTACCTAAACTATCTACATCTATTACTTTCTCTGTAGTTAGTACCTATGCTATTAAATGCATCCTTGTTGTACTATGCCATGATGTTACTCTGATTTTTTTTTTTATTTTAGACATTGCTACATTCCTTGTAAATAACTTAATGTTAACCACATTTCTCAAACATATTGTTACTGCATTCTCAAAATACTGTACTTTTGTCTTGTATATATTCTTATTGTATATTTCTCTCTTTATTTGTACTGTTAAGTATCTTACATCTTGTATTGTTAGGTTTTTCTTATTTTTTAATTACTTTCCTGGAGCTTTTCTCCTTGGGTCTCTGCTAAAAAAAGAGATCTCTGGGCCCAGTCAGACTAACCCGGTTATCAAATGTAAAAATGAAAAATAAATAAGTTAAGACAATGCCTCTTTCCCCAGGTTCAGTGTACACCATATATTAAACTCAAAGCTTCCTTAGAGGAGTTTGAGGAGTCAGCAACATTCCTTTTTTTGAAAGTTGATCAACTGCTGGACTTCCTAATGCTCAAGTATTCCACATTGTTCTAGTTCTTCATTATGAAGTGATTTACTCCTCAATATAGTCCTTGGATCTGTCAAATTTACAAACACACTGTTGTTTCTAGTCTCAAATACATGAAGCTTAAATTCTATCCCTACGAAAACTATTACAGCTTCATTTTTAAAGCACTCATAGATGTATATACATTAGGTCACCTCTGGCCAGTTTGTAGTCGTTAGTGTAAAGTGAATACTACTCCAGCCTATAAATGAGATGTTTAACATTTGCAACCTGTTTAAAAAAAGTCTGTATTCTTTCTATCATTTGAATCCATGTGCTGTTGTGAATACACTTATGAGTACTACTCAATGTATGGCCTTACCATAGACTTGGATAGCAGTATGACCATCCATTCAACCCTATTCCAGATACTGTGTAGAATATTCTTAATTACAAAACAGCTTTTGTAAATAATAGATGATAAATATGCATCAGATTTTACAATTGCTGTCAATAACCATTCCCAAAACCATTGTCTTGTGCTCACAAGTTAAAATAATTTTATTTAATGACTAGGGGTAACCAGGGTTTTTCCAGCCAAGGTGTAATAATTTGGATTTTGGTGCACATAAAACCATGTGTTTTGATACAGACCACATGTTGACCACATCCACAAAATTCCTGTAGTTTCACTTGATCACTTAAATTAGTCACAATGTACCCTAATTTAGTGTCATCTGCAAGCTTACTAACTCAAATGTTACACTGTGATAGAAAATCAGACATAAATACTGTAAATATGAAAAGACCAAGGGCCAACCCCTGAAGAGTCCTTACCTTGACAAATTTACCTGCAAAGAGGGAATCACCAATTTTTACCCTACAAATTCTTTCAGACAGCCAGTTAACTACCTATCTGATAATATAACCATTGAGGTTTATTTTTTACATATTGAGTAGGATTTAAAAATGGGAAACTGAATTAAAGACTTTGGCCAGTACAGGTAAACCACATCAGTCAATAAGCCAAGACTGAGTGCATCCCATAAGTTCTTTTAAAAACCAATTAGATAGAACTGTGCAGATAAGTATCTAGTCTCTGTTCTGCTGCTCTTGGCAGCAACTCATATATACAAAAATGTTTCAAATAATTCCCTGAAATGCAAGTTGGACTAACAGGGCAATATATTACCTACTGAAGTGTTGCTGGTATTGCCTTAGGAAATACTAATGAGTATGGCCTTTAGGGACATACCCAATAATGAGCATATTTTAGAAGAGAAAAGTAAGACGTGGTTCTATTTTTCCAATGATCTTTGAATGGAGGAACTCATTTAAGCTATCACCCAGCTGCTGAGCTTGATTTTACTGTTTTAAAGCTAGACACCATTCAAAGGAGCCCAAAGAGGTAGAAAAAAGCCTTTACAAAGGTTGCATATTTTGTTGGACATGACTCAAGAATTTGCTGTCTTTTGTACTGCCGACTTCCAACATTTTGTGCACTTTGTACAGATGAGCTTCTTGGATTCTCAGTAATATCAGTAAACATTTTATAGCAAATACAGAGGGTAAGACAACCCCCTCCCTAGTAAATCACATCCATGTCTTTCATAGTAAATTTAAATTATCACGATACTTCTACTGTCATAGAACTAAAAACAAACCTATAATTGCAAAAATTCAGGATGGCATTTATAACAGAAATATACTCTTTATTGTCTAGTTTGGAACTACTACAATAAGTTTCCAAAAAGGCAGTGTTTTACTACCATCTACATCTTCTTGCCTTCAACAGTAAACTTGCTAAAAATGCAAAGATGCACAAACAGCGTCCTTGCATCACCATAAGCCAACACTGGCCAGTTTCCACTCACAGCTGTTTACTGCAACCACTTCAATTCAATGACCTGTCCCCACTTAAACAGCTTATCCCAGAAGTGTAACAGGACCAAGAGAGGTTGTTCAGATAACATGGCAGTTTTACACATAAAAAATAAAAACACTGTCTTTATCGGACAGTAATAAGCCAAGTGTTTTATCCCAGAGCTAATTTCTGTGAGGTTAACCGCTAAAGTTGTAACAAAAACAGAATCACAGTAAGCAAAATAACAATGTCTCTTTCATCAGACATCGCAAAGGCAAGCAATGTCAGTTCTCTTAGTTTGTGTCTTTCAGTCATGGAACAGAACACAGGTGAACAGTCTCAGTAAACTGTGGATTACTACACACTACACATGCAAGTAAAAATCAAATCCTTGACACACCTCTAAGGTGTGTGATGTACAAAAGTCTCTAGCAAATAAGTCTTTGTCAAACAAATACTTCTCTTGTAGTACCTCAAAAGTTAATACTATTTTGTAGAAAATATGGTCATGATTCCAATAACCAAGGTTTCACTGGCAGTTCTAAAACTAGGATTAAAAAATACATATTTTGGAGCCAACTGCTTTGGTCTTAGTGCATATTACTTTACAGAAAAACCCATCATACTCCTCTGGATGTTTAAAATGAAAATTATGTACTTAACATAACAACAGAGCTGTGCTGTCAGATTTTCATCCAGTTCAGTGTATGGGATAATGGATCTGATCAGATCCCAACCTTCGCACCATCTCTGAAGTTTCACAGATCCAGGGCTCAGACTCCTCCCCCACCCATAATTCCCTGCAGTCTACATTAGTACCTCAGATCAAGTTTGCCCACACCAATTAGAAATTTATAGGTATGAAAGGTAGATTACTAGCTTAACGGGAAGCATTTAGGAGGGGATCACAGTCTGATAGGACTGTTCACGGAGACGGTCCAAATGAGATGCAGTCAGTCAGCAAAAGCTAACAGATGAGAATTTGGAAGGAGGAAGAGAGGTCAAACTGGAAGAAAATCATACAACAGGAATCTACTATTATACTAAGTACATAACTTTCATATCAAATGCTGTCTATTTTTGTCCAATTCAATGTATGTGACAGATTCCCAAGCTGCTTTTACTTGGATGGCATCAATGAAGGATGTTCCTGACAATGATGGAACAAAAGAAGGAATGTGATCTACACTGTACATCCAATTTATAATGAGACACAAAGGTGTGAACTGCTGACCAAGTTGCAGCAGCACAAATATCATCAATGGGAAGTATTTTCATGAAGGCTGAAGGCTGAATTACCTATTGCTCTTGTGAAGCTTTAGGCTTCAATTGCAGGGATAAGCCCTTTTTAATGTATACAAAGGAAATACAATCTGATAAACATCCCAGCAAAGTAACCTTAAAAACTGCTTTGTCCAATTTAGGTCTAGAATATGCAATGAACAATTGGTCAGATTTCCTGAGGAGTTGCATTCTACGGAGGTAAAATCTGAGTTGGTGATTAACACCCAACATATGCACAGTATATTCACCTTTGTTGCAGAATCTGGGGGAAAAAACTGTTAGGTTAATGGACTGGCTTAAACTTGCTTCGGATGCCACCTTAGAAAGGAAAGACACATTGGTCCTTAAGGAAACTCACTTTGCAGAAAACCAAGGTAAGGTGTTTGCAAGAATACATATATACATAAAGATATTTGATGTGGGGGCATTAATGCCCTTCTAGCCTGCCAATATACCAAAACAATTGTTCCCTTATTAAGTATCCAGGCTGTTCTTACAAATATTTAAACTATTACTTGCTTTAATGTAATTTGGTAGTCTGTTCTATGCATCTGCTGCTCTCTCAGAGAGCCAATTAGTACACTTCTCATTCCTACAGAATCTCCTGCATAGGTTGTCTGATGATTCTCTACAACTTTTTGATAACCCCAAACATTCCAAGAGATAGAAGTCTGTAAATACCCTATATGCCTGAACAAGATGATCTCTTAGATATCTATAAAAAAGACACTATACAAATTCAGATATTTTAGTCTTTCAGAATAACTAAAATTTTCACATCCATGGATGCCCTTGGTATATTTCCACTGTTTTCTTTCCAGTTTACTCATACTTGTTTTCTTATAAGGTTTCCATATTGTTATGCCATACTCAGGTTTGGGTATAAGGTAACTCAACAATGACTTCATTTGTGATTTCCTAGACTTTATAAATCATTTTGTACAACCTATAGTTCAACAACTATAATTAACCAATTGGTTGATATGACTAAAAAAACTCAAAGCTGGATCTAACCAGTTTCAATCACTGGGTGCAGTATTAAATATTCACCTTTCAAGTTATGTCTCCTAAATCTCATATGCTTAGTTTTTAATGTATTTATCAGCATATTATTCTCCTGTGCCCAAATGGTCAATTTGGTCAGGTTCTTTTGCAAACATGCCTTATCTCTAACATATGTAATCAGTTTACCCAATTTCAGGCCATCCGCATATAGACTATAGAACACCTCAGATGAAAAAGTTAGGTTTGAAAGATACAATCTAAACAAGTAAGGGCCTAAGACAGAGCCTGTGGTGCTCCCTGACTGTAACCAAGAATTTCAGCTGTTCAATTGCTATATGATACTCGCTATTTCCTATTTGTACGCCAAGCAGCTATTCATCTTATCAAGAGTACATTGATACTTAGTTGTTCTAATTTATTGATCAATGTTTTGTGTATGACCCTGCCAAATGCTGAATTTAAATCTATATAAATTACATCACAGCACAATTTTTCATTCATAGCAGTTTGTAATGTCACAGAACATCATGTTACAGGTGGTTATAGATCTGTCTTCAACATATGCATGCTGATATATGGTTTTAAGTCCCAACCTTTGCAGTTCTGACAATAACTTATCCATTACCTTCTCCATTATTTTTCTACAACATGAAAGTAGACTTAAGGGTCTATATCATTCTGGGTTTGTCCTACTCCCTTTTCCCCTAAAGACATGTTAAATAAGCACGTCTCCAACCTTGAGGAACCTTCCCATATTTATATGACGTAGAAAATAACAGATATAATGATACTATAAGTTCTTGCTAAACTGCTCTCAGGTCATTATTACCAATTCTGTCTCCTCCCTATGCCTTTGTTTGGATCCAGTTTGTGCAGCTCTTTTTTAATATAATCTAATTTGATTCAATTTTCTGTGAATATTTGGCTGTCACTGGGAAAACGTATCACCTCCTTTGTGGAGCCAAATTGTTTAGCATAACATTTTGTAAATATATATAGAATCTGTTGTTCCTGAAAATAAATTTTACAATCTACATAAAGTTTATCAATTTGTATGTCTTTACTCCTTCCACGTCTTGTGTATCTATAAAAAAATTTCCTATTACACTCAATATTTAAATTTTTCTGTAACTCTGAAATTTCTGTCTGATTTAAGAGCCACAAGAAACATTGACAACTAAGAAAGGAACTTCAAATCTGCCGAAGCTGCTGGTTCAAAGGGAGGTTGAGATAATGCTTGAAGTAAAATATTAATATCTTATGGATGCTCTGGGTCCCTGACTGGAATTGGAGAAGGAATGTTCCCCTCACAAAGGCTTTAGACCCCTTTAGATATGCTAAGGAGGTGTCATTCTGACCTATGTGAAAAACTGAAATTGCAGCCATTTGCACGTTGATACTGGAAAAAGTGGAACCTATACGAAAAAGTTGAGATGGAAAGTACACTATGGAATGGACAGGAGCAGAAAAAGGATCTATTCCTTTCAGCATAACCAGAGGGAAAATATTTTCCATTTGCTATGATAAACCTTTTTTGTGGATTGCTTTTGGGAGGCTGAGATAATCTGAACAACCAATGCTGGAAGTCTGGTATCTTTGGCTCATTTCATAACTGGAGGAAAGTACAGTTTTGTACCTACCATAAATGTAGATGTTCGAGTGCTAATACAGCTGCAGTTATAACAGATGGGTTTTCCTGCCGTCAGGCGGGTCCTTGGTTGGCCGAATTCCAAAGTCTAGGTCCGGCGTCGGTTGTCGTCGCTTCTTCCCTGACGTCAGTGCGACAGGGGTATAAAAGAACCAGCCGACGCCATTTTCTTCAGTTTTTCTTGCCTCAGATGTCAGGTGCCCCCAGAAGGAAGGCAAAACATAAATTTATATAATAAAGTAAATGCAATATAATCAAAAAACAGTAGTTGCAAGCAAATACACCATAAAAGAATACCCCAATGAGGTTGTATGAGGAGGTGTTAGCCATAAGGCCTGTCCCAAGAGGGGAAGGAGGGAGGGAAACCTGGACTGCAGCTGTATTAGCACTCGAACATCTACATTTATGGTAGGTACAAAACTGTACTATGTTCATCGTGCATACAGCTGCAGTCATAACAGATGGGTAGAATCCCAAAGCTAATAAAGGGGTGGTAGGCACTAAGTGGAACTAGGTGGAGCCAGGATGCCCTGCAAGACTGTAGTGGCAAAGCCCACTCTAGTTTTGGAGTATAATGGTAGGTGATAGTGCTTGGAGAAAGTATGTACAGAACTCCAAGTGGCTGCTTCCAAAATATCTTTGGTAGGAACCCCCCTGAGGAAAGCTGCAGAGGTAGCTGTGGCCCTTGTGGAGTGAGATCTGATGCCTGTAGGTACAGTTTTACCATGAAACGAGTAACAAAAGCATATGCAGTGGGCTATCCATTTTGAGATTGTCTGTTTGGAAACAGGCTTCCCTTGAGCACCTGTAGCATAGGACACAAAGAGTTGCTCTGATTTTCTGAAAGTCTTTGTTCTGTCCAAATAATAACGGAGCTGTCTGTGAATGTCCAAGGAATGTAGTAGCCTCTCCCCTTTGTTTTGTGGATTAGGGTAAAAGGTAGGTAAGTGGATAGCCTGATTCAAGGCTACCCTGGATACTACCTTTGGCATAAATGAAGGATTGGTTCATAAGGAAACTGTCCTGATGGAAAATGATGAAAGGCTGCACAGCCATGAGGGCTTGTAGTTCCGAAACCCTGCGTGCTGAGGTGATAGCTAGAAGGAAGGCTGTTTTCCATGACAAATATTGCAGATCTGTTGAAGCAGCTGGCTCAAAAGGAGGCAGGGTTAGTTTTTCTAGAATGAAATTGAGGTCCCAAGCAGGTACTGGTTGCTTCCTTGGGGGTTTTATATTCTTAGCCCCTCAGAGGAACTGTCTTAAGAGAGAGTGAGAGAATAAAGGAGGATCAGTGTTGTACTCTGCAGAAATGGCTGAGGCATGGATTTTGATGGAGGAGAATGAAAGTCCAGTGCTTAGCAGCTTGGCTAGGTACTGTAGTATTTGAGGTAAATTCAGTATTCCAGGATTCTGACCCTTTTTCTGATTCCAGACACAAAACCGTTTCCATTTTGCGGAGTAGGCTTTTCTAGTAGAAGGCCTTCTGGCCTCCAAAATGACATGCTGCACCTCCTTGGAGAGTAGGGTCTGCTGTGAATTTAAGGAATCCTCCATGCGGCTAGATTGAGTGTTTTCAGCTGACTGTGAAGAGTTTTGAAGTTGTGCTGAGTCAGTAGAAGAGGCATTAGGGGCAGGATCTATGGTGGGGAATGCGCCAGGCTCCTCAGGAGTGGGTACCAGTGTTGTCTTGGTCAGTCTGGAGCAATGAGAATCATCTTTGGTCTGTCTGC
Source organism: Protopterus annectens (assembly GCF_019279795.1). Taxonomy (NCBI): domain Eukaryota; kingdom Metazoa; phylum Chordata; order Ceratodontiformes; family Protopteridae; genus Protopterus; species Protopterus annectens. The sequence continues at coordinate 476,669,261 of NC_056731.1, forward strand.
TCTGGCTTTTAATAGAACTTTGGCCAGCAGTGGAAGAGGTGGAAAGGCATAAACCGTCATTGTTGTCCAACTGAAAGAGAGTGCGTCCACTTTCCAGGCCTGTGGATGAAAGGTCCTTGAGCAGAATTTTGTCAATTGGTAATTTCTGTGGGTGGCAAAAAGATCTATGTCTGGCCTTCCCCATGCTTGAATTATCATTGTAAAAACTTGAGGATGCAACTTCCATTCATGTGGATCTGTCATATTTCTGCTCAGGTTGTCTGCCAGTGTGTTTTCCTTTCCTGGCAGGAATTGTGCTTGAAGTTGGATTTGCAATTCCAGAGCCGTGTTCCAAGAGGACATGGCTAGTCTGCACAGGGGATATGAATGAGTTCCTCCCTGTTTGTTTATGTACCACATCACTGTGGTGTTGTCTGTCCTTATCAATAGCTGTCCTGGATGCAGTAGGTCTTTGAAAGCCATAATAGCATTTATTACTGCTAGCATTTCCTTTTGATTGATATGTAGGTGCTTTTCTTTTTGTGACCATTTGCCCTGAATGCACCAATCTGTCATGTGCGCCCCCCAGGCGTAGTCCGAGGCGTCTGTTGTGATGACTTGATTTGCTTGAGGCTTGCAGAATGGGAGACCTATGTTTCTTTGGCATTCTTGAGCCCACCACAGAAATTCCTTTTGAAGACATGGAATCAGTGGTATGATTGCTTCCAAACTGTGGCTGTGTTGAGACCATAAGTTTTTTAGGTACCACTGAAGTTTCCTCATATGCAGCTTTGCACATGGAATTAGCAGGATGCAAGATGCCATGAATCCCAGAGCCTGCAGGATTTTCCTTGCAGTCAGCCTGGTGAGGGTTGCCAGTTTTCTGAAGTATTGAGTTAATTGCCCTTGTTTCTCTGGCGTGAGGTAGGCCATCTGGGTGTTTGTATCCAAACTGGCACCCAGGAAAATTATTGTTTGAGAGGGTATTAGTCTTGACTTCTTTTTGTTGACTGTGTATCCCAGATATTTCAACAACATTATTACAAACGCCAGGTGTTTCAGAAGAGTGTGTTTGCTGTCCACTTGGATCAGGCAGTCGTCCAGATATGGGTATATTTGTATCCCTTGAAGTCTGCAGAAGGCAATTACTGATGCCAGGCATTTCGTGAACACTCTGGGCGCATTAGATAAGCGAAAGGGCAATGCAGAGAATTGATAATGGGATGAACCTGCAAGAAATCTGAGGTATCTTCTGCAATCTTGTCTGATTGGGACATGCAGGTATGCCTCCTTGAGGTCCAATGTTACCAGCCAAGACTCCTTGCCCAGCATGGGAAGAAGCTGCTGTAATGTGAGCATCTTGAACTTTGGTACGAGTAAATATGTGTTTAGGATGAATAGGTCCAAAATAGGTCTCCAATCTTTGCCCTTCCCTGGTACCAGGAATAGTCTGGAATAAAAACCTTGACCCTGTTCTTGTGCAGGTACCTCTTGAATAGCTTTATGTCCATGAGATCTGAAATTTGTTTTTGTGCCTCTGCCCTTTGATTGTGTGGCAGGTTTGGCATGCCTCTCATTTTTGGAAGGGTGTGAAAGTGGAATCTGTAGCCTCTGTCTATAATGTCCAGGATCCATTTGTCTTTTGTGACAATATGCCAATTTTTTGAAAATAATGCCAGTTTTCCACCTAAAGGTGCTGCCATTTGAGCCTTGCTTGGCATGCAAAGGGGAAAGTCATTGGGTCTGCTTTCTGAATGGCTGTGAACTACCCTCACCCCCTCTTGGTGTAGGTGTTTGCCATTGTCTGCCTCTAAATGATCCTTGAGATTGCCCTCTACCTCTCAGGTGCCTGTATCTACCTCTTTGAGGTCTGTCCGTGGCTGGAAAGGACCAATTTTTTGAAGGCCAAGTTCTACAGAAACGTGGCGGTTGTACCTGTAGGAAATCTTTCACTGTTTGCATTGATTTTGCCTTTTCCTCCATTTTCTTTAATACCTCCTCAGCTTTAACACCAAACAATACATCTTTTTGAAGAGGTGCATCTAGTAATTTAGCTTTGACATGATCTGGTAAGGTTTGCTCTTTGAGCCAAGCATGTCTACGTATGACATGATCCTGTAACAGCAGCTCTACAAGAGGCCTCTAAAGCATCAAAACCACATTGCAAGGTATGTTTACCCACTTGCTCTGCACTATGCAACAAATCCTGTAACTCCTTCAAGTCTGGTTGTTCAGGTTGTGACATTTTGCTTTTCAACTGAGATAACAAAAACTGTTGATACTTTAATATATGGAACTGACAGTTTAAAGTGGCCGAGGTGTATACCTTTTTACCCCACCTTTCTAAAGCTCTGGAATCTCTCTCTGAAGGTAATGGATTTTTGGCAGTGGAGGCCTTAATTCCCTTGGGACCCTGTGAAATAGTTTCTGGGTCACCCGCATGGCTTTTGTATAGGAATTGGTGTGAATCAGGAACCCGGTAATACCTGTCAGGCTTGACTGGAGCTGGAGGTAAAGAATCTGGGTTAAGGCTGGCCTCTGAATACACATCATCTAGTATGTCTAAGACAGGAGGTATAGCCAGAGGCCTGTGCTGAGGGAGCAAGAGGAAATCCCTGAGCCGTTTCTTGGAGTCTGAGTACTCTTGGCCTTCCCAGTAGAAGTGTTCCCTCAAGGTATGCAAGGTTTCCCCAAAAGTGTAATCCTCAGGGGGGGAAACAGAGGGAATGGACTCCTCTGCATCAGAATCTTCGAAAGGGGAGTAAAAATGTTCCTGGTCCTCAGAATGTTCTGAAGTAATGGAGGCCTGGTCCGAGGAAGGGTATTCTTCCTCCACTCTGGGCCTTTTGTCCGAGGGGGGTTGAGAACCCCTGATAAGTGTAATCAAATCCTCAGCCATTTTGAGCATCTGCTTTTTAGGCATGGGGCCCTGTGGAGCTTGTCTTTTAGAATGCATGGCTGCTTTAGATTTAGTGCAAGCCTTAATGGAAAAGGAAGAAGAAGGCCTGAAGACACCATGAGAGGTGGCAGGCCTGTCTGAACTCTGAGTTTCCCCGTCAAGTGTGACTTCGGTATTTGTAGTCAGGGTGTGGGCCGAACAGCCTGCGACCTCAGGCACAGAAGACACCGCTAATGAAGTGTCATCGTTAGTCAGGGGCTGCGTAGGCGCCTCGCTGAGAACCGGAGCACATGTAGTCGGCTTTAGCGTGGTGTCGGTAGAAGTCGCAGACCTCGTATGTCGGTCCTTATCTTTACGTCGTTTACTCAAAATTGGAGTCGGAGTATCCGACGACATGTTGTAATTAAAGATTTTGCCAAAATAGTGTTGGGCGAACTCCGCCCAATGCTTAATAGTGCGTCTGTTGAATGTAGCACAAAAACGACAGGTCGAGACGTCGTGGTCTGGGCCTAAGCAAGGTATACAGAGGGAATGGAAATCCTTATGTGGTATTTGCTTCCCACATGAAATGCAATTATTAACTTTGTCTGACATCGGTCTGAGGCAAGAAAAGTTTCCCCAACGGGGTACTTAGCTTTCAAGAAGTCTTCGGCTGAAAAATATTCGTAATCTCAGGAGTTGGCCGACCGGCACTTGCGAACTGCTTCTGCTTCGGGCACCGCGCGGCAAGAAAGACTGAAGAAAATGGCGTTGGCTGGTTCTTTTATACCCCTGTCGCACTGACGTCAGGGAAGAAGCGACGACAACCGACGCCGGACCTAGACTTTGGAATTCGGCCGACCGAGGACCCGCCTGATGGTAGGAAAACCCATCTGTTATGACTGCAGCTGTATGCACGATGAACATCCAAAAGGTTAGTTTCATGGATTTCTGGTGCGTGAGTCAAATGATTTGGATACTAGTAGAAGCCACAGGAATGGGAACCATGTTTGTCAGGACCAGAAGGGAGCGATGGGGATCAATCATCTCTTCAAGATCACTGAGGAAGCACCTCCCAACTAACTTCTTGCTTTCTTGATGAATTGTTCATTACAGGCAAAAGATGAAATGCATAAAGGAGACCCAGAGACCAATTTTGGACTAAAGTATACCTCACTGACTGTCCCTGTGGAGGGAAGCATGGCAATGCAACTGCTGAATTTGTTCTTCAGGTAGGTTGCAAAAAGGCCATAGCAAGGCTGACCTCAGCAATGGAAAATCAAAGCTGTCACGAACGTATTGAGGGATCACTCATGAGGCATTAAGATAGTTCTGGTAAATGTGTCCGCTAACATACTGGATATCCCTGGGATGTATGTTGCTATCAGAAATCGGTGCAAAGACATCATCTACTACCATAATCTCATGGATTCCTAACAAAAAAGGATATGAGTGGATTCCTCCCCATTTATTAATGTACCAGACTACTGACTGCCATGTTGTCCATCTGCATGGAAATCACAGCCTTGGGGAGAATGCCCTGAAATGCCTGCAGTGCTAGGAGGACTGCTCTCATCTCCAAGACACTGATGCAAAGATTGGCATATAGATGTGACCAAAAATCTTGGGCCATTCTCCATTGTAAATGCACCACCCAAAACCCTAGAAGGAAGGCATCTGTGATTATGACAGGTGACGGCAGATCCATGTGGAAAAGATGACATTCCTTCACTGACAGAGATGTTTTCCACTATCTGACACGATTTCTGCATATCTGAGTAATGCAAATGTTGGCATGTAAATAATAAATAGTCTGATATCAGTGTACATAAAGAGTCCATTAGAGTACCCTCATGTAGAACAAGGCTAGAGAGATAAGTAAAATTGTGGAGGCTATTACGCCTAACAGTCGCAGAATTAACCTTGGTGTGGGTGAAAGATGTTGAAGTATCTGTCTAGCTACCTAACATACAGAGAATATGCTTGACTGGGGCAATATGACAATTTGTAACACTGAGTCCAGGAAGCATTCAATGAATTCTGTTCATGTGATGGCTCCATGAGACTCTTGGGTTAATTTATTGTGATTCCAGGATCTGTATTAGATGAAGGAGAGGGTCCAGATGGTGTAACAGAAGATGCTTGGAGGTAGCTATAAGGAGCTAATCATAGAGATATGAGAAAACTTGGATACCCTGCAGACATAGCCAATAATGGCTGCAACTATTGCCAGTATCTTGGTGAACATCCTAGGGGCTGAGATGAGACTGAACGGCAGCAATGTGCACTGGTAATGACTGGATCTAAGCTGGAAATGGAGAAATCACCTGGAAAGCTTCTCTATCTTTACACAACATTATGCATCCTGGAGATCTGTTGAGCACATCCAATAGTCCTTCCTTAGAAGAGGCAATATAGACTGGATCATGACCATTCAAAATTTGGTCTGTTTTATAAAATAGTTTAAATGACTTGGATCTAGAATGGGTCTGAGGTCCCCCATCTTCTTACATTCCAAAAACAGACTCTGGACTCTAACTGGTCTTTGGATATGGGTTGGGGGTTGGATGATTCTCTTTTGGAGATGGACTGAATGATTCTCTTTTGGAGATGGACTGGATGATTCTCTTTTTGAGCTGATTGGAAATTTCTGCTGCTGCCATATTCTACTGACTGGGTGGAACATTGAGAACTTTCTTCTTACTTATTGGGGGAAAAGAAAGGGGGGAATTGAGTAGCCTCTGCAAATATATTTAGCACCCAGGAATTTGTTGTTATATGATGTCAGGCTTGTGGGTGCATGTATAAGCACTTCCCAACTATCAGAGTGCAGCAGCCAGGCAACCTTTTAGGAGGGCTGGCAAGGCTTTTTGGTAAAGGGACTGCAAAAGCCATGATTTTGGGGGTCTGTATCTGCCTCTTGGGCATCCATTAGAGTTGCTTCTTCTGCCACAAGGAAGTCTGTCCCCAGGAGTGTCATGATCTTAAGGCTGTGATTTTCAGAACCACATCTTCTTGCCACCTCTCCGATTCCTAGAGAGGGCCTTCTGAGGGGTGAAGAAATAAATTCTCATGGCAGAGAGGGCTTTACCAACCTGTTGACTCCTGGTTAGAATGTATTTTTCTTTTGGCCCAAAAAGTGCGGATCCATCAAACTGGGCATTAATGAAGGATGTAAAAAAGTTTTGTCTGAAGTCAAAGACGCATCCAGAATGCTGATGTACAGTAATACCAGTGCCCACTGCCCTTGCCATACTATCAGCTGCATTAAGTAGCAGCTGCATCGTAACATTTGATATGGACTATAAGGTAGTGAGTTAGGAGTCCACAGTCTTTTGGACATCAACAGGCATGTTAATGAAGAGAAACTTGGAAAGCTCCTTAATGAAGTCCCTCGGGAATTGGGTTACATGAGCCAAATAGTTCAGCGCTCTAAGGGTGAAGGTCGCTGAAGCTTATTTCCTTTTCACAAACATGTCCAATGCCCTAGACTCCATGTTACGGGGATGGACAGAGGAACTTTCTAATTCTTTCTTGATGACCGTCACTACCACCATGACATCTACTGGTGAACCTTGGTTCCAATGCTTCCTTCCTTGGGTGCTACCAAGATCCCATCTGACTTCTTCTGTATTCATTCCGCCAGGTCAGGGTTATTCCAAGCCAGCTGTGCCATAATGTCAATCAGGGGATCAACAGGCGGTGTTACCGAGGAAGAATTTGAGCCAGAACCAACGGCATCCAAGAAAACAGTTTTGCCCAGTGAAGGGTCATCTGTGGAACATCAACCTCACTGTTTCATCAATTCTAAATTTCACAGAAGGCAACGTCTTCAGAGAGGGATCTAGGGGAGCCATAATCTTCATCCAAACTGACATCTTCTGTGGATGAGTCTATATGCTTTTATTTGCACATTCTGTTTCCCATGAACCTGAAATGTTGGGCTGTCAGAGACTGAGAACTTGCATAGCGAGCTGTCTCAAAAGCCTGTGGTGCTGACCAAGGGAAGGTGAAGCAAAATCCTCCATAGACTGGGTTGGGGCAGTGTGCTCATGCCTTTTTTGTTGGCACAGCCAAAATCATTTCAAACGCCTCAAAAGATGAAGCTGCCATCAGTCCTGAGGGGATCTCCATCTGCCTGAAGTAGAAGGAAACTACTTTGTCCCAAACGTTCTCAGCCCCTAAGACTGACCTCCCATCCGAGCTGTTGAGGGTTCAAGTCCCAAGAGGGAGACAGATGGCTCCAATAACTTCAGAGTTGACAAATCCCATCAAGTCCCGGCACCAAAGGTTGGCCCCAAGACTCTTCCTGATCCATACTTCTCAGAGTCAAAAGAGACAGATATATGGCTGAACGCAAAGTAGCAAGAACTGTTGGCTCTGATAAAGCGCTCCATGGAGGTTGTATCTAGTATAGTTAGAAAGGATGGATGGATCAGTACCAGAGAAAGAAGAGAAAGGGTTGTTGGACCAGTACTTGCTGCATTTAGAGATGACCACAAAGAAAGAACCCCAAGATAAATTTGCATTCTCAAGAACTTTATCATTCTACTGACATCCTGCTTGGTAAAGTTTCTAAATAACTCAAATGAAGATGCCATTGTGGGTGGTCTCAAAAACCTTCACAACTGCAGAATAGTAGACTGCAACTTCGAACTTATAGGTTCAGGTAAAAACTGAAGCCAAAGAGAGGAAGGTCAGGTTCAAGGTACTGACGGATCTGACCTCCATGGAACTTCAGGATCCAGACTGGCCGTAGCAATGGACTCCATAGCCCTCTTCTTGGACTTCTTGCGCTTTTCTTTTTCCCTTTCTTTGTGTCTCTTCTACTTCGCTAACCTCTTCTTCTCACTAGAATTGTCTTTTTTCCTTGTTTTGGACTTATCCTGTTTCTTGGCTAGAGATAATGCAACAGTGGATGACAATGATGCAGCAGGAAGGGAAGACCCTCTCTGAGGAGGGAAAAAACCTTTGACTATTAGCTTTCCCCTTTGAGTTTGAAGGGCTGTAGTACTAAAAGAGGCACAGGCATCACAATCAGTATTGAGAGGGAGAGTGCCTAAATAGTAGACACATAACAAATGTGGATCTTGAAGGGGGATTTTGTGGCTGCACTTGGCACATTTCTTAAACCCCTAACCTTCTGACATCTTGTGCCAAAAAAACACCACAATGATTCAAAGTAACTGTATGCAAAGATACACACCAGAAAAACCTGAAGAAAGCTTACTACCTACAAGGACAATCACAAAAAGAAGAAAGTAAATACTATCCTAAGGCTTAACCCTAACTCCGTGGCAATAACTAAAAACTTTTTATTTACAACTTAGACTCAAAAAACCTCTGTATTGCCCTCTTCCTCGGCCACGCCTGTTTTTACCCCTTTGAAATCTTTCAGGATTAGGAAAGGACCAGTTTTTTGAAGGCCAATTTCTGCTGAATCTGGGAGGCTGAACCTGGAGGAAATCTTTGACTGTCTGAACTGACTTGGCTTTTTCCTCAATGGACTTTAACACATCTTTAGCATTAGCACCAAAAAGCTTGTTCTTTTCCAAGGGTGCATCAAGAAGTTTTGCCTTAACATGATCTGGTAGAGGTTGTTCTTTTAACCATGCATGTCTACGAATGACCGCTCCTGTCATAGCTGCCCTACATGAAGCTTCCAATGCATCATATCCACATTGCAGAAAGTGATTGCTAACTTGCTGAGAATTATGTACAGCCTCCTGCAAAGATTTCCTATCTAAAGGTTCAGGAGAGGCCAATGTTTTCTGTAAATCATCTAACAGGTAATCCTGATATTGAAACATATGAAAGAGACAATTGAGAGCTCTCATAGATAAAGTAGTGGAGGTGTAGACCTTCTTCCCCCATCTCTAATGACCTAGCTTCCCTGTTGGAAGGTAAGGGATTTTTGGAGGTGGTAGCTGAAACCCCTTTCGGTCCCTGTGAAATTGTTTCTAAAGCAACAGCATGGGCCCTAAAGAAATGAGAATGTGTTTCTGGGACACTATAGTATCTGTCAGGCTTGGCAGGAGCAGGAGGAAGAGTATCAGGGGTAACACTGGAGTCAGAGTATAGATCATCCAAAACATCAAGCACAGGAGGTATAGCTAAGGGCCTGTGTTGGGGCCCTTTAAGGAAGGTTCGGAGGCGCTTTCTGGAATCAGAATATTCCTGGCCTTGCCACTTAAAATGTTCCCTCATGGAATGCAGAACTTCCCCAAAAGAAATATCCTCAGGAGGGGAGGCCGAGGGAATGGAATCCTCTGCATCCGAGTCCTCATAGGTCTGGAAGGGCTCTTCCTGGCTATCAGAGTGAACAGAGTCCTCAGAATCTTCATCTGAAGGGAGAGGGTCGGAGGGTTCAACCCGGGCCTCTTATCAGAAGGAGGCTGGGATCCTCTCTCTGGATGGGCCTGGGAACCTCTGATCATGGAAATTAAGTCTGCGGCCATAGTCATGATTTGTGTTTCAGGAGTAGGCTGAGGTAAGGCTTTAGCAGTAAGGTGCTTGGTCTTGCTGGCTGCCTTAGCACATGTGTAGGCTTTGATAGACATGGACATGGGAGGCCTAGCAGCTCCACGTGCAGGAGTGACCTTATCCACAGCAATGGTCTCGGGCATTTCCTCGGTTTCAGTATCCAGAGGAAAATCAATAACTGGCGTCGGTGTGGTCTCCGGTATCGGAGGTATCGGTAATGCGGTGTCTTCGGTTCGGAGCGGTGAAATAACCGCCTCAGAGGGAACCGGGGCACTCGCGGTAGATTTTGGTGTGGTGTCGGTGGAAGACGCGGGCCGAGGATGTCGGTCCCGGTCTTTTCGTTTCTTAGGAGTTTGCGATGTCGGTAGTTCCGACGGCATTGTATAATCAAATTTTTCGCCGAAAAAGTCTTCAGTGAACTCCGCCCGGCGCCTGAGAGTGCGCTTATTGAAGCGAGCACAGGTGGCACAGGCCGAGACGTCGTGGTCTGGGCCAAGGCAAGGAAGGCAGTAAGAGTGGAAATACTTATGAGGTATTTGTTTACCACAAGACAAACAATTATTTACTTTTTCAGTAATTTCTGACATCGGCTGAGGCAAGAAAAGGTCCCCAATGGGGTACTTAGCTTTTTTGATGACTTCGGATTCGAAGAATACAGGAGCTGACCGACCGGCACTTGCGAACTGCTTCTGCTTCGGGCACCGCGCGGCAAGAAAGACTGAAGAAGATGGCGTCGGCTGATGCTTATGTACTCCAGCCGCTCTGACGTCAGAGAGAAATGCGACATCAGCCGACGTCGGACCCAGACTTTGGAATCCGGCCGACCGAGGGCTGCCTGAGGCAGGACAACCCATATGTTATGACTGCAGTTGCATTCTTGAAGGACATCCTTTTATTTACAACTTAGACTCAAAAAAGAAAACAATAATAGAGAGAGACTGGAGAGACAAGTCTTTCAGTAGGAGAGCAGGTTGCAAGATTGCAGATATCCAAAATGGATACACTTTACGAATTAAGAGCCCTCATCTGAAAAACACGACTAGTGCATCAGGCAGCAAATGAGATCTGGGGTACTAAGGTAGAGTACAGGGAATTATGGGTCGGGGAAGAGACAGAGTCCTGGAATCCATGAAGCTTCAAAGACGGTGCTACAGTCAGACTCATCAACCCAAATATTGAACTGGATGAAAATAAACAACATAGGATCACTAGACTCTACTACGACTTCTGCCATACTGTCAGTAAGCCTGCTTTATACAGGCATATGCCACAAGATGCCGCTGTTTAGCTGCCACCCACAGTAATTCCCTTAAGGGCAGCAGGCCCCTAGCCTTACATCTCTATGAAATCCACTGCTACAGTTACTCTTTCTCGAAAAAACTCCACATATCTTACACAGTTTTGTATACTCAATGGTGCTGCCCTTATCAGTATCAGCCATTGGGCACCTCCAGGTGGCACAAGGGTGTGTGTGTGTGTGTGTGTGTGTGTGTGTCTGTTTGGAAAATCGAGATGAGAAGAAAACCTCTCAACCTGGCAAAAGCTAATACAAAAAAAAAAAAAAAAACGGGAACAGAGTGTGGATGTTGCTACTGCAACAGTGATCTACCTGAACATCTCACTTGCAGAAATGTACTACATTCATCACTAGACTGCTGTAATAGGTGGCAGTCTACTTAACACCGAATGTGTGATAACAGACCTTGGGACCCAGGTTGACAGTAGTTTCTCCTTTGATAATCATATCGCCACAATAGTCAGGAAATCCTTCTATGTGGCACATCTCATCACAAAAGGGTTCTCATCCAGGAAAAAAGAGGTCACTGTTCCCCTCTACTCGACACTCATTAGACCCATTATAGAGTACAATCCCCCTTTTGGACTGTACCTCACAAGACATCTGCAGCAGCTGGAAAGGCCACAGAAGTACCTCATAAAGAGGATCACTAGCCTCAAACAGATGCCCTACACTGACTATCACAAAAAACTCCAGCTTTACTCCGTAGCATATCGTCTACTCCGAGGTGATCTCTGCCTAACATATAAAGCTATGTCAAACCCAGAGCTGTTGGACATGCTACAACTAAAGAAATCCCAATCCTTCCGAGCTACATGCTCCAGGAACGTAAACCTTGTCACCACAATAAACAGGACATGCTGGAGGGATAGATTCCTGTCCCAGAGACTTCTCATACTCTGGAAAAAGCTACCCATCTATGTCAAGTAAAGTTTATCTTGGCGAGTAGATGCAAAATAGGAAATACACCCCGGAGATCATTTCTGTGTCTCTGCTCAACAGGGGCGCAGGACAATAACTTTCTTGGGTGGTGTAAGCCATGGAACCTTGTTGGCTAGGCTTACTTAGGCCCTTGGGACGATAGCCTAGTACCTACCTATGAACCTATAATACCAGAGCTTAGACATGAATGGGGGAGGAAGAAGAAGAATCAGAGTCCAGGAAACCTTTGGGAATGGTCCTAGCAAGCCTGCTATGGACCTAAAGAAAAATGTAGTCTGTAGTGTTTGGTAAGAACTAATCATTGAGATAAGGAAACCCCTGGTATCCCTGCAGTGTCGGGTGAGCTGTAACCACTGCCATGCACTTGGTCAACACCAGGGAGGCTGCAGTGAGTACAAGGGGCAAAGTCCTGAACTGGTAATGATTGGCCCCTACATGAAAGCGGAGATGTCTCCTGGAGCGCTGGTCTATTTTTATATGATAGTACGCATCCTAGAGATCCACAGAGCATATCCAGTTGTCCTTCTGCAAAGCAGGGACAGTGACCATCCGGAACTTGGACTTCTTGACAAAGAGATTTAGCATGCTGAGGTCCAGAATTGGATGCAGGTCCCGAAAAAGAAGCAAGAGTAAGTTTCGGATTCTCATTGTCCTGGGGGGAACCTCTTGGATGGCTCTCTTCTGAAGAAGTTTGAGCACTTATTTTTGAACTAACTCCCTATGATGGGGTGGCGCATCAGGGAGGAATTTTCTGACTGGAGGGGGTGACTGAGAAAAGGGAATAAAATAGCCCCCTGGAAATAATTTTTAACACCCAGCAATCTTTTGTGATATTTGTCCAGGCCAAAGGGTGCAGAGATAAATGACCCTCGACTACCTCCAGGGCAGGACAGTTGGGAAGCACCTCTGGAGCACTGGGGAACTTCTCAAAGGAGGATTCCCTGGAACCTTGATCTTGTGGACCCCCTCTGCCTCTGGTGGGGTGGCGTCTGCCATTGAACCCTCTCCCCTAACTTCTAGAAGAGGGCTCATCCTGTGAGTCTTGAAAGGAAGACTGCAACTTGCAAAACCACAATTTTCTGGTCCCTCAATGCGTCTTGTAGAAGGAGTGCTGATGGGTAGAAACTTTGATTTCCACAGCCTTGCCTTCCTGCTCACTGCAGATGAGTGTTTCTTTGAGTGAAGGGCCAAAAAGGGTAAAACCATCGAAGGGGCATTGGTGAAGGATGCCTTAAAGAACTCCGCAAATCTGCAAAGGTGCAGCCAGGCATGACACCGAATAGCGATGCCTGTACTGGCCACTCGAAAGGTGCCATCCACAGTGTTAGTGATCAGCCTCATCGAGGAATTAGCCAGGGAAGTGAATGCAGACAGCTTGGGGGACACCTTACTTTGCATCCCGGCAGGCAGCAACTCAGAAAGGGCCGTGCTAAACTCCTTAACCTAGTTAGTCCCTCTGTTGGCGGGTCAAATGTGCCAAATAATTAAGCCCCCACAGACTGAAGATAGCTGAGGTAAAGATCCGCTTTATATGTCTGTCAATCGCCTGGGACCTCGGTTAAAGGGATAAACAGACATACTCTGCTTTGCCAGCTCTTTCTTGGTGGCAGCAGCTACCACAATAGCACTGACTGGCACACCCTTGGACCAAAATTGTTGTCAGAAGGAAGGCTGAGAAATTTATTTGCATGCTTGGGTACAGGCTCCACAGTGTTCATCTCCTTCCATGCCCTGCTGGCAATAAGGTCTACAAGTTCATCAGCAGGGGGGAGGCCCAGGAGGTAGATGGTCCTGTACCAAAAACCTTCAGGAACATGGACTCCTCAGAGGACAGTGGGAGGGAAGACAAATTTGTCTTGGAGCTTGAGAATTTCTAAGATGTCCCCAAAGGACATATCCTTGGGTGAAGATCTGGGTGACGCATCCCCTTCATTGACGTTTGTATCCTCAGTGAGACACTCCAAATGGGAGTCTAGGTGCCTCCTCAGGGGCTGGGCCCGGGGAGGAATCAGAAGAGAGGGGGACCCCAAGGGGGTGATTTCTGCCTGAAGGCTAATTCAAGAGAGCTAACCGGGAGCAGGATGAGAAGAGTCTGCTCTAGCAGGCTGGGATAGTCCCTGGGAAGATGGGGAGAAAACTCTAGTGAAGGAAAAAGTCCTCGCTACAATCTGGAAAGCTGAAGGGCTGGACGATGCTCCATCCACACTCCAGGCAGGTAAGCCCACTTGAGAAAAGGGACCAGAGCATCCCAGCACCTCCCAGCCTCTCGACAGTACCAGCCCCAAGCTGTCGAGGGCTGAAGCACCAAAGAGAAGGAACCGGTCTGAAAAAACAGGTCCAGAGCTCCACCCAAAGACTCCGGAGTAGCAGCCTGGGCCCGGGACACCATCTGTCCAAGGAGAGTCCGAGAAGATGCAGTCAGGGACTCCGATGGGGTAGAGACAGAAGGGCATCTACGGACCCCATCTCCTCACTGATGTGTCCCAGGGCCTGAAAATCCGAAATCATGTGAATCGGATGAGGAGAACCCAGTAAAGGGATAAAAGATGGACCCCTGGCCAGATGGGCTGGGAACACAATATGCCTCAACTCAATCTGAGTCTCGAGAAAGGATCTCATCATCCTGTCCATATTGGTGGGGAGCAAGCTCCTAGAGGACCTAGACAAGGCGAAGGACCTAGCTGGGGATGGATGTCTGAACCCCAAGTACCTCCCCTGGCTGTCTGAAGATGGTCTCCTATGTTTGGAAGCAGAAGGGGACTCCAAAATGGGAAGTCCTCTATAATAATAGTGGCATCCAACACTGATCCTGTATCCACCTTCCTCGGATCCAAAGGCAAATGAGGATCCGAATGCTTGGATCCCACATGACTCTGATCTGAGAGAGCCAGATCCGTAGCCTGACCAGATATGGATGGATCCAAAGGCCTCAATCCGGAGGCCTTGGATCTGGGAGTAGATTCCTGTGACCTCAGATTAAACAGCCTCGAAGTGGAAGCCCTGGATCTGCAGGGGGAATCATGGGACCTGGGATCTGAGGACATCGAATCCGACGAAGCCAAGGCTGGAGTCGGATCTGAAGAGCTGGGATCAGACAGCCTTTCCTTTTTTGAAGATGAAGACTCAGGGAGGGGGGGGGCTTTCTCTTAAGATTGGAGGGGTCCTGGCTTGGCAGGGAACTAGGCCAAAAGACCTCCTTGGACCATACTTTTTAGCAAAAGTTTATTCTGGCAGTCGACCAGGGCCTTGGGGTTGAATGCGGCACAAATGTCAGATTCAACCTTCAGGTGGTTGGCACCCAGACAATAAAGGCACTCCTCATATGAATCGGACATAGGTATCTTCCAACCACAGAAGAGCATCTTTTAAATCCACCAGGCTTGTCTGTCATGCTGGAGAGAAAATGCCAAAGCCTAAGGGACACACTAAAATGTTAACCAGGTTAGGAAAAGTGAAGGTCAGTAAACCAGGAGAACTGTCAGCAACACTAACTACAAAAACTATACTACTAAGAGTACAAAGGCCTGAAACAAAAAGGGTGCCAAAGCACACTACAGCAACGCAACAGACAAAAAATCAAAATGGGAGGGGAGGACTAAACACTTGCTATGAAATAACTAGCCAACACTAAAGACTAAACACACAAGAAGGAGAGAAATTAAGAGAAAATTCAAAAGAATTAGAACAGTTATGCTACTTATCCTCACTGGAGACTCGAGCCAAACAATGTGCATCTGATGCTGAGTGCAGCTAATGAGATCTCAGGGGTTAGAGAACAGCAAGGGATCATGGGAGTGGGAGCAGCTCAAGCCTAGAAGCTGTGCAAAGTTGCTGGCTCGGATCCGGTGTCAGATCCCATGACCCAAGAGTGAGGAACAGTGATATGGATAACATCAGATCTGAAGATTTAAGGTAGTTGCCTAGCATGGTAATAACAAAAGCCATGCAAATCATCACAGGAGCCAGGATGCAGAAAACTACATTTGAATCAAATGAGAAACCAAAAGACAAGCACAGAAACCTGGAAATGTAAGCAAATTTTGTTAAGAACTAAAGATAACAGAAACTGAAATGTTTTAGAAAAGAAATATGTGAAAGTCTGCAAGATATGCTTTTCTTTGGCACCAGAAGCATTGCTGAATAAAAAGTCAATTTCCACTAAATCTGAGGAAATAGGCTTTAAAACTCCCTGAGATAGCAGTAGTTCCAAAAAGAAAGATTATGAATGTGCAGCTATCTCTTTAAAATGACGGGAACACTACTACTTGTTAAAAGTTTTCTTTTTGTTTTTTTTTCCCCAAAGTGTCTGAAAATATCTGGTTTCTAAGAAGCAGATGAGGACTTAGATTTCTGGGAAAACTTGCAAAACTGCCAGAGTGAGGAAGGGGAAAACACAAAAATGGACATATAGTCAGATCTGTACAGAAATTATGTTTGGTTGTGAAAAAACCTTCCTTTGAAAAAAGTCCCATTAATTTTTTTTTTTTTGACTGAGCCCTCGTGAGACTGCTTGTCTTATTACCTGAAATGAACTTAGCTAGAAAGCTAGGAGTTTAAATCTCAAAATGCATGCGCTCGAAGCAGTCCTAAGTATGGAGAACGTAGACGTCTGTGCAGTAACTGAAACCTGGTTCAAGGCTCCAGAGAGCACTCCAGCACTACTGGGCTACAACTCATACCACACATTTCGGCCTCAGAACATGGACCGAAACACAAAAGGGGGGGGTGTATCCATATTCGTCAAGGATACCCACACCTCCAGGTTAGTGGTGCAGCATGATACCTCTGAGATCATCCATGTGCAACTAACATCGGGCAAATCTGCAATGCAAACTGTGGCCTGCTACAGATCACCCTCCATGACCCAGGACCACCACTCCGCCTTTCTGGAGACACTGGAAAACATGAAGGTCCTACCGAACACCCTGATCTTGGGAGATTTCAATTACCCTATCATTAACTGGGAAAACTACTTGAGTACAAACTCCCAGGCTCAGCGCTTCCTGGAATTTATCAACTCAAATGCCCTGGATCAGCTGGTAAACTCCCCTATCAGAGGCCACAACATATTGGACCTGGTCATCACCAACACAGGCGACAGGTGCTCCGTACCGGAGATCAACCCGTCACTGGTTAGATCAGACCATAAACTAATCACCCTGGATGTCCACACCCCACCACCACCCTCAACCAAGGAAACCACAGTGAAAAACTTTTCTAAAGCAAACTTCACCTTACTTAAGGCAGAGGTGGTAAGTTTCATAGCCCCCACGCTAAAGGATAACACTGCCCAAGATGCAGAATCCTTTACAATTGCACTCTATGAGCACCTACAAAGATGCATGGATCATGCCATCCCTAGCAAAACCAAGACTCACTCCCCTAAGAGAAGGAAACCAGTCTGGTGGACCCCTGCCATAAAAAGGTTATACAACAAAAGGAGGAAACTAGTTCAGAAAAAAAGCAAATCCCAAGAAGGAAAGACATCCCTGATCAGTATCAGTAAGAAACTAAGGTCCCTCATAAAATCATCCAAGGCTAACTTCGAAAGAAAAATAGCCAAGGATTCGAAAGATAACCACAAAGCCTTCTTTAGCTATGTCAAGAATCTAAGTGGCAACTCACAGATATGCTCTGAGACAGTGAAAAATAGCACAAAATATAGTGAACCTACTGATATTGCCAACATACTGGAGAAACTGCGGTGGTGGTGCTGCGGTAACGTTGTCGCCTCACAGTAAGACGTTGTCCTGTTCGATTCTCAGCTAAAGCGTATTCTGTGTGGAGACATGCGTGAATGGGCGCACCTTCATTGAAGGTTGTGCGTCAGCCCTGGCAAGTCGGTACGTAAAAATCTACTGCCAATCATTAACGGACCGGAGTTCTGCTGTGGCGACCCCTAACCGGGAAAAGCCAAAAGATACAACAACTGGCAGATAAATCCAAACCACGAACTTAGTCCCAAAAGACCATAAAAAACACTGCAAAAGGTATGCCCAAGAATCCAATGAACTCTTCCAAAGATACTGTTGAATACTTTATTGTGCAACACGAACAAAAGTACTTAATAAAATCAGTCAAGCACTTTCGCCTGAAGCTATGTCAGGCTTTTTCAAGATGAACATCAGGCGACATTACTTCGTTTAAATAGAACTATTTACTATCAATTAAAAACAATCAGATATAATTAATATGTCATAATTGAGGTGCCATTTAGTAAGTCACTGAAAACCTTTTAACATCTTAGATGATATTTTTGCTTTTTAAAAACACTCTATACTTAATAAATTATACTTCATATAACCACACATCTTGTTGAATAAATATAAAAACAAGAAAAAATACTTAACGTTATGAATAACGTTAAAAAAGTTAATTGGCAAAATTTCACATAACAATTACAAAGAACTCTGACCTCTGGTGAACATAATTTTTTTAAAAACAGATGTATTAAACTCCGTTATTGTTGTAATGAACCATCCTGTGTAAAATAACATAAGGCAACTTGTTACTTGTTGATCCTAGCCAGTATTGAAATGAAATAAGAATCAAACGCCTCACTAGATAAAATACACTGTCCTGCATAAACCTACTTACTTGTAAACCATGACTAACCCAACAACTATAAATACGTAGCAAAGTGTAATAACTGACTTTTACGTGAACTACCCAATATGTGTCCAGATAAAGTGAACTAGATTGATACAAAACAAACAATAACCCTAAATATAAATTATAATTATTAACTACAATAACTGAAAAATGTGTATGTATTTGATCCATGAAGAATATGTATATGCTAAACATATGTCCCAACGTATCAAATAAATAATAACCAATATATGATAAAAAACTGTATTAAACACAATGTATGAGCAGTTATAAATAAAGATGTACCTGCCTGCATCCATAGATCGAATAATGTGTATGGAGCAACAAATATAAATAAAATAAGAGGTGAATTAAATGTAAATATAAAAATATATGTATATATTATTAATTAATTTAACTAAGAATTTATTCAATATATAAATAAACAGCATTAAAATAGCTTGACATCTAGTTGAATCATAAATGTCAGATGAACTATAAATGCATATTAAAAAGTAAAATGTCTGTGATGCCCCTCAACACACTAATTTTGTTCAATATACGGACTAAGAACTATAATATGTTCATGTAACTAAATTTGTACTGAAACCTCTTAAAGTTTTGCCCGTCTTAGTCTTAGTAAACTACTAATACTTGTGGATTCATTCAACCCGGGTGGTCTGGACTCATTCAACCTAAGTTGCCAAGTTAATTCTTTATATGCCAAAGTCGTTTCCCAGTCACCACCCCTTGGGTTCAAAGGAACCTGCTCCAGTACCATGAACTTCAAAGTCATCTTAGGACATATTGTCAGATGTTTATAAAAAGCATTTGAATCTTTCTTTTTCTGGATGTCATAAAGATGCTCGTATATCCTTCTACGTAGCGTCCTCTCAGTTTTACCTATATAAAAGCTTTCACACATCTGACATACCCCTAAGTAGACTATCCCTTTCGATGCACAATTGTAATATAGTTCAGACTTCACCCTGTACTTTCTTGATTTAATGTAAAA
Organism: Protopterus annectens; assembly: GCF_019279795.1. Taxonomy (NCBI): domain Eukaryota; kingdom Metazoa; phylum Chordata; order Ceratodontiformes; family Protopteridae; genus Protopterus; species Protopterus annectens. Next base: position 476,688,446 of record NC_056731.1, read on the forward strand.
AGAATTAGTATTCATTATATATGGACATTGTTTGCAAGAGTTACATTTGTAAGTACCAGTTTTTGAACCTTTTATACATTTTAATTGTGGTTGATGTCTTTCAAACATATTTTTAAGATTAGTACTTCTCGCATTAACAAATGTTGGTTGTTTGGGTAACCATTTATTGGTGTCTTCATTTAATCTTAAAATAGGCCAATACTTTAAAACAGTATTTTTTATTTTTAAAGAATCATTGTTGAAAGTGTGTATAAATGCTGTGTGGAAATCTGAACGGTCACCTTGATGATCTGTTAGATTACTGTTGGTCGGTAAGTTGTCAATTTCCATACCAAGTAAGGGAAAATATGTATCTACTCTTTTATTCAAAACTTCCTGGTACATATTGTCTATTAAGGCCTTAGGGTAACCTCTTTCCAAGAATAAATTCACCAACAAATTAACTTCTTTAAAAAACAACTCATCTGTGTTACACATTCTAGAGGCCCTGATAAACTGGCCCTTTAATATGCCTTTCTTTTGTGAAACAGGATGACCACTACAAAAGTGGAGATACGCATTGGAAAAAGTACTTTTTCTAAATACAGATGATTGAAACATATGTAGTTCTGAATTTTTAGTAAGTGTTACGTCCAAATAGTTCAAACTACAATCACTAATATTGAATGTGAATTTTAAAAAGTGTGTGGTATTGTTGATGTGCGTTAAAAATTCTTGGAGGCATTCCTTGTTGCCTCTCCACAAAATGCAAATATCGTCAAGGTATCTTTGGTAATATATATTTTCCTTCCATGGTGACATAAAAATAAACTTGCTTTCCCAATAAAACAAAACAATATTTGCATATGCCGAGGCACAGGGGGTGCCCATGGCTACCCCTTTTCTTTGCCTGAAAAGCTCTCCATTAAAATAAATAAAATTGTTGTGTAAAATAATTTCCATAAAATCAACTAAAAGGTTAATGATTTTTGCATTTAGTCCTGAATGTTTGATTAAAATATCACTGAACCACTGTAACCCAGTATCATGGGGGATGCTGGGGAACAACTCCACCACGTCTATGGTAACCATAAAATCAGTGCTATCATAAAATTCTTTCTTAATGTTCCTAAGGAAGTCCCAAGAGTCCTTACAAATATGTTTGAAGGATGCTACAGTTTTCTTAAGGGTGGTGTCCACGAATTTACCCAAAGGTTCTGTAATACTTCCAGACCCTGCAACTATAGGCCTGAACTTTAAAGGGTATAGACCTTTGTGGACCTTGGGAATACCAAAGATAACAGAGGTGAGAGGTTTATTAACCAGTAAAAAGTTAAACAATTTTTCATTAATCACCCCTTGCAGCAAATGATCTTGTAGTAAGAATTTTATTTTTGCATATGCTATATTTAATCTCATTCAAAGAAATGATACTGTATTGTTCAGTATCCTGTAAAATGTTATGTATGTATTCTTCATAATCATGCCTGTACATTAACACCCCCCCCCCACCCTTGTCCGGTTTCATTACCCTAACTTGTTCTTCCCTTAGTTGTTCTATTAAAGAGAAGCAATCCGGAGATAAATTCTTTGGTTTATTGTTAGCCTTAAAAAGGTTTCTTATATCTAACTCAACTAGTTCTTCAAAGATCCTAATAACAGGGTGCAAGGGTGGATTAAAGGTGCTTGATCTACTAAATGGCTCTCTTATACATGCCCCACCTTTAAAAAATAAATCCAAATTCAGCTGTCTAGTAAATAATTTTAATTCTAAAATACTTTTAGTCACATCCAACGGTTTAGCTGGGACAAACTGAAACCCTTTCATGAAAAGATCAAAATGTGTGTCCTGGAGAGAAATATCTGTAAAGTTAAAAATAGAAAAATTGTATCTAGTTGTAACAGTGTAGGGTTCAGCTACTAGTCCTGTTGGACAAGTATCACTAACCAAATCAGGTACATTCATCTTCGTGGTTTCCCCCATGCTTGGTGGTTCTGGTACTGCCCTCTGTTCCCTTGCCTGCCTTGGGGAAAATAAAAAACCTGATTTGGGTTATTATTTGGGGTATTGGTGTTACTATTTTTACTTTGTTTTGTGCCAAGCGTTCACTACGCCTTGGTGCTTCTTCCAAAGGGGGTTCATTATTGTTATTATGAAAATTCTTAGTAGTGACTTTACTATTCATTTGCTTGTTAAACCATCTCCCTTTAGCTAGCGACTGATACGCTACCCCATTCTTGTATTCATTCAAATCTCTTTCTAGCTTTCTAACTTTCCTCTCCATAATTTTACAACAGTATTGATCAACTTCTAAAAACACATTGTCATAATCTTTTTTCACTCTAAAGAAATGGGAATCAGAGACAATTGATTCATTCAGCTCATTTAAATCTTGTAACAACCCTTCCATTTTCTTCTCATAATCACTGATCATGAGTTGAATCATGTCCAGTCCCGTTTTATCAAACAAGTCCGAAATGTCTTTAAATAACTGTGAGCCTGGTGTGGCGTTATTAGGGAACTTACTTAAATGAAGACCCTTTGGGACTCTTCTCACCCGAATGCATTCATGCAAATAATCAATTTCTAGTTGTGTCATTTTAAAGGCATATAACTTGTCATTAAAAACAGAAAAATCACTGTCAGTTCTATTCAAAACTGGACAGTTATCAGCAACCGTACCTGGTTGAAATGCGAAAGATTTGTTTGTCCATGCACCAAAGTTAAATGCTTTCTGGTTGTTATCAGCAGTTTTAGGTATTCCCTGTTGCTGAAAGGTAGCTCCGCTCTTGGGAATAGCTCCAACTGAATGCCCGATAACATTAGAATTGTGCGGTTCTCCATTCTTAACTATGTCCGTATTGTTATTCGCGCCAAACTCTTGTAGTTGGTTACCGGCAACTCCCCCTCTGGAACTGGAGTTGTTTTCTTTAAGCGTATTACTCAACTGAGTAAGGAGGCAGATAACCTGCCGAAATTCAGATCTCGTCACCGGTGTATCATCTGGTGCGTCTCGTAGAATCAAAGGTGTATTTGGAAAGTCGGATTGGTCGGTGCCTTCTGCCATAGGAAACAACAAGTAAATCCAAACCACGAACTTAGTCCCAAAAGACCATAAAAAACACTGCAAAAGGTACGCCCAAGAATCCAATAAACTCTTCGAAAGATACTGCTGAATACTTTATTGTGCAACACGAACAAAAGTACTTAATAAAATCAGTCAAGCGCTTTCACCTGAAGCTATGTCAGGCTTTTTCAAGATGAACATCAGGAGACATTACTTCGTTTAAATAGAACTATCAACTATCAATTAAAAACAATCAGATATAATTAATATGTCATAATTGAGGTGCCATTTAGTAAGTCACTGAAAAGCTTTTAACATCTTAGATGATATTTTTGCTTTTTAAAAACACTCTATACTTAATAAATTATACTTCATATAACCACACATCTTGTTGAATAAATATAAAAACAAGAAAAAATACTTAACGTTATGAATAACGTTAAAAAAGTTAATTGGTAAAATTTCACATAACAATTACAAAGAACTCTGACCTCTGGTGAACATAATTTTTTTTAAAAACAGATGAATCAAACTCCGTTATTGTTGTAATGAACCATCCTGTGTAAAATAACATAAGGCAACTTGTTACTTGTTGATCCTAGCCAGTATTGAAATGAAATAAGAATCAAATGCCTCACTAGAAAAAATACACTGTCCTGCATAAACCTACTTACTTGCAAACCATGACTAACCCAACAACTATAAATACGTAGCAAAGTCTAATAACTGACTTTTACGTGAACTACCCAATATGTGTCCAGATAAAGTGAACTAGATTGATATAAAACAAACAATAACCCTAAATATAAATTATAATTATTAACTACAATAACTGAAAAATGTGTATGTATTTGATCCATGAAGAATATGTATATGCTAAACATATGTCCCAACGTATCAAATAAATAATAACCAATATATGATAAAAAAACTGTATTAAACACAATGTATGAGCAGTTATAAATAAAGATGTACCTGCCTGCATCCATAGATCGAATAATGTGTATGGAGCAACAAATATAAATAAAATAAGAGGTGAATTAAATGTAAATATAAAAATATATGTATATATCATTAATTAATTTAATTAAGAATTTATTCAATATATAAATAAACAGCATTAAAATAGCTTGACATCTAGTTGAATCATAAATGTCAGATGAACTATAAATGCATATTACCTATAACTGTCAGATAGATTCAGTGCAAACTTCACCTCCCTCTCACCTTCAAAAGGGCCCACAACAATACCGGAAAAGTGTAGTGCCCCGGAAATCACAGAAGCACAGGTGAAAACAGTCCTTTCAAAAGCCAAAAACACAGCATCAATGGGGCCAGATGGTGTCCCAGGCTGCGTATTGCACGAACTACAGAACGAACTAACCCCCCCCACCTAAACACGCTGTTCAACTTCAGCCTCTCCACAGGCTACGTGCCCATAGAATGGTGCACAGCAATGGTTATTCTGCTCCACAAAGGAGGGGCCACAACTGGCCCTGGTAACTATCGCCCCATAAGCCTGACTAGCCTGGTCTCCAAGGCTATGGAGCGCATCATCATGGAACTCATTAACAAAGACATTGGGAACCTCCAAACACTTGACCCGACCCAGTTCGGCTTTGTTAAGGGCAGATCATGCCTACTAAACCTGGTTGATTTCTTCGAGACAGTTACCAAGGCCATAGACGAGGGAAAGGTGGTTCACACAGCCTACCTTGATCTTGCCAAGGCGTTCGACACCATTCCTCACTCGGGTATTATAGAAAAACTCACCAGCCTGAACATAAACCCCTACATCACAAGATGGGTTGCCAACTGGCTTACAGACAGAACTCACACGGTAAAAATAGCGGGCTCCAGGTCCGACTCTAAACCAGTCACAAGTGGTGTCCCGCAAGGCTCAGTTCTGGGACCCCTACTATTCAGCATATATTTCTCAGAAGTACAGGCAAACACAGGAGGACTATGGCTAACCAAGTTCACCGATGACTGCAAACTGGGAGCCATAATTGACTCTCCGGCTGATACGGACATCCTCTAAAAAGGCCTTACTGAGACAGACACCTGGTGTCAAAGCCATGGCCTCAAGCTAAATGCCAAAAAATGCATAGTCATCCCGTTTGGGAAAAACAAAACACCCACAAATTACCACATAGGCGGCAGCCCCCTTAATACAGAAGAGGAAATAAGAGATCTGGGGACCCAGGTAGATAGTAATCTCTCCTTTGACAATCATATTGCCAACGTAGTTAGGAAATCTGTCTATGTGGCCCATCTAATTACTAAGGGGGTTCACATCTAGAAATAAAGAGGTTATAGTGCCCCTCTACTCGTCACTCATCAGACCCATCACAGAGTACAATGCCCCATTTGGGATGTACCTCACAAGACACTAACAACAGCACCTCACCAAGAGGATTACTGGCCTCAAACATATGTCCTATGCAGCCCGACTGAAAAAACTCCAGCTGTACTCAGTGGCATATTGCTTACTCAGAGGTGATCTCTGCCTGACTTACAAAGCCATGTCCAACTCAGAATTGATGGACATGCTCCACCTAAAGAAATCCAAGTCACTGCGAGCCACGCGCTCTAGTGAGCTAAACCTCGCCACAACAATAAATAGAACACGCTGGAGGGATAGATTCCTGTCACAGAGACTCCCCATGCTTTGGAACAAAATTCCTAACAACATTAGGCAGAGCCCCTCACTAACACTCTTCAAGAGAAGCCTTGACAAGTGGATGGGTAACAGAAAGTACACCCCTGGGATCACGTCATTGGCTCTGCTTGACAGAGGCTCAGTTAATTAATCAATGTGGTGGCGAAAGCCTTCACTCTCTGACTTGGCTTATAAATGCCCTCGGGCAGATAGCCTAGAACTTACCTATGAACCTATTAAACTTTGGTACAGAGGGAGGGAAAAAAGAAAACTGGAATCTCCCTGAATTAACTGTCTTTAGTACTCATGTTAAAATGACCTCAACAATGGCAAAACCAAATGACCACTAGTTAATCCAGGGTGCATTCAGCATCAAAGCTTTGACATCCTGTGGCAAATTTTAAGAAAAGTGTGAAGGTAATCTTCTCGTTAGAAATCCAGGGGAAGATATCTGAAAACAACATCAGCAATGTTGATTAGCTGAAACAAAAGAAGTAATACAGCATTCAGAGGACCTTCAATCTTTGAAGAAGTGAGGCTAAAAATTAATCTTGTGGTATTTTTAAAGAAATCCAGCAGAACATGAAAATGTAAACCAACAATTCCTTCATCTGAACGCTAAGGAGGAAACAAAATAGACTTCTTATCTAAACCTCAAAAGAGCTAACAAAGCCTTTTGAAAAGAGACAGGATTAGCACTAAAAATGTGTTTGTCAGAGGTGTTTGTGACATGAAAAATCATATCTGACAAGGTTATGAAAAGATATCAGGTAAGCCACTGGGTGCAAAAAAAAAAAAAATAAAGATAAAATAAATAAAGATAAAATAAAATAAAATAAAACAATCTAAGGATGCCCAAACTGTAGACTGCAGATGAGAAAAAAATACAAAAGGAAAACACAATATGCATGTTAGTATTCTGAACATTATTTTTCTTCCCACTGAATGGACTCCCTTACTTAATCAATGCAAACAGAAATGTCAACTATTGAGGTGGAAAAACTAAGGAATACTTCCTATGGAATCAGATTCTCCAAATGCTTACTGGGAAGAAGAGACCACAGCAAATAAATGAAATCCCTGAAAAAGAGATCTGAAGGAAAATAGAATACTGAAAGGCTTTATAAGCCTTTGGTAAATTCCCCTTATTTGGCTATGAAGAAGAAGAAAAAAATTCCAATAGTCAATTTCCTGTTCTTGGGAGAATCACAGACAAAGAGTGGTTAAAAGTACAGAGCAGCCTGGGGAAAAAAAAGCACAGCAGATCAGCTAGCAAAAGAACACCGTCCCCTCCCTACCATATGCTAGCAAGTATGGTTCTCCCACGCCTACAAAGGACATCTCAACAGCTGCAAAGGACAAGTCTCAACTCCCAGTCCATGGAGCACAGCAGGGAGACCGAGGAATAAAGGTGAGTGGTCCGAGTTACAACACAAAGCTACTGCAAAGTCATTCACCTGCAGCTGAGGCAAGAGCCTTGGAGGAAGCCTCCATAAAACTATTCAATACCTCTGGCCAGGAAAGCGAAAGATCAAGTAGTGGGACAAGGCCCAGCTTAATACAGCAAAAGGCAACTGGTAAAAAGGTAGCAAAAACTTGCAGAGACTATAAATGCCCAGAGTGAAAAAAAAAGATAGTTTTGAGGTAATTTACAACCTCCAAGACAGTACAGTTTTGTACCTACCATAAATGTAGATGTTCGAAGATCCACATTGCTGCAGTCATAACCTGTGGGTAGTCCGCTGTCCTCGGTCGGCCCGAATACCAAAGTGTTAGGCTGGCGTTGGTCATGGTCGCTCAGATCTGACGTCAGTACGCCGTGGTACTAAAGCGCATGACCGACGTCATATCCTCAGTCTTTCTTGCCCCAGATGTCAGAAGGCCCTAAAAAGAAAGGCCATGGCCAAAAACAGAAAACCCCCAAACACCCATGTACAAACAATATTTACAACCCAAACCACACAACCACTCCAAACTACAGTGGGGAAGGAGGGAGGGTAAATTGGACTGCAGCAATGTGGATCTTCGAACATCTACATTTATGGTAGGTACAAAACTGTACTATGTTCTTCATCTCACATTGCTGCAGTCATAACCTGTGGGTAGAATCCCAAAGCAAAGGTAAAGGGAGGTTGGCAAAATCATAAAGCATTGGGAGCTGCTAACATGCCCTGTAAAACTGCAGTGGCAAACCCAGCCCTAGATTTGGAATAAAGAGGGAGATGGTAATGTTTAGAAAAAGTGTGCACTGAACTCCAAGTAGCTGCCTCCAAAATATCTTTAGTAGCTACACCCCTTAAAAAAGCAGTAGAAGTGGCAGTAGCCCTAGTGGAATGAGGTCTGATTCCAGCCGGAATCTCCTTACCATGATGAGAATAACAAAAAGCAATACAATGGCCAATCCACTTAGAAATAGTTTGTTTTGAAACAGGTATCCCCTGAGAGCCCAAAGCAAAAGAAACAAACAACTGTTGAGACTGTCTGAACCCTTTAGTTCTGCTCAAATAATAACGCAACTGCCTGTGAATATCCAAAGAGTGCAAAATTTTCTCCCCTTTATTTTGGGGATCCGCAAAAAATGTAGGCAAATGAATAGATTGGTTCAAGGCCACATTTGAAACCACTTTAGGCATAAAAGTAGGGTTAGTACGTAGGGATACTCTATCCTTATGAAAAATCAGGAAGGGCTCAACTGCCATTAGAGCCTGTAATTCAGATACCCTTCTAGCAGACGGAAGACTGCTTTTTTGTTGGCCATTACAAGACAAAAACTTCAACTCAGATGTAGCTGCAGGTTCAAAAGGAGGTAAAGTGAGTTTTTCCAACACAAAATTGAGATCCCAGGAAGGAGTAGGAGCTCTACGCGGGGGTCTTATGTTCTTTGCCCCTCTAAGAAATTGCTTAAACAAAGGATGAGAGAATAATGGTGGGTCACAGTCATAGTGAGCAGAAATGGCTGCAGCATGAACTTTTACAGAGGAGAAAGACAAACCCTTGTCTAATAATTCTGTAAGATACTGAAGTGAGACACTCAAATTAGGCCCTGAAACATCAAAGCTCTTTGCTTTGCTCCAAATAAAAAATCTCCTCCATTTATCAGCATAAACTTTCCTTGTATGAGGCCTTCTGGCCTCCAAAATGACATTCAAAACTTGTTGAGGAAGCTGCGACGCCCCAGGTTCTAGAACAGAACATGCCAGTCTGTCAGATGCAGGGACTGTATCCTGACATTGAGGAAATGATTGCCTGCCTGGGACAAAAGGTGTGGAATTGATGGCAAAGGCCAAGGAGGCTCCCGTACTAAACTCCTCAGCAGAGGGTACCAGTGCTGCCGTGGCCAATCTGGAGCTATTAGAATCATGGAGGGCTTGTCCTGTCTGACCTTCAAGAGCACCTTGGGAAGGAGAGGCAGAGGAGGAAAGGCATAGACGTGAAGATTGTTCCAACTGAATGATAGAGCATCCACTTTCCAAGCTTTTGGATGAAACATCTTTGTGCAAAACTTTGGCAACTGGAAACTTAGTGGAGAAGCGAACAGATCTATGTCTGGAGTCCCCCAAATCACTGTCAACTGTCGAAATACATGAGGATCCAATTTCCACTCGTGGGGATCCACCATCTGTCTGCTCAAAACATCCGCTAAGGAGTTCTGTGCTCCTGGCAGAAACCTTGCCTGAAGAGTGAGGTGCAAACTGAGAGCAGTCTCCCACAAAATCATAGCTTGCCTGCAAAGAGGGTACGAATGGGTTCCCCCTTGCTTGTTGATGTACCACATGACAGTTGTGTTGTCTGTTTGAATCAACACTTGTCCAGGGTGAAGTAGATCCTTGAAAGCCATCAAAGCAAATTGGACTGCTAACATCTCCTTCAAGTTGATATGCAAATGTTGAAGTCTGGCAGGCCACGTGTCTTGAACCCATTTTCCATTGAGGTGTGCTCCCCAAGCCTTGTCTGAGGCATCTGTCGTTAAGATCTGACTCGCCTCTGGTCGGGTCACAGAGAGTCCCTTGTTTAGGTGACATTCCTGAGCCCACCACAAAAATTCCTTTTGAATGCAAGGTATTATCTGAATGACAGTGTCCAAATCGTGGCAGTGTTGAGTCCATACACTTTTGAGATACCATTGTAGCTTCCTCATATGCAGTTTGGCATTGGGAAGCACCAGAATACAAGATGCCATGAACCCCAAGGCTTGAAGGACTGTCCTTGCAGTCAGCCTGGACCGTAGAGACAATTGTTGGAAGTAAAGGGTAAGATTTCTTTGCTTGTCCGGGGTCAAAAATGCCATCTGAGAGGCTGTATTCAGTCTCACACCCAGAAAGCACATGTCCTGAGAGGGTAGTAGACTGGACTTTGTTTCGTTCACAGAATACCCTAGGCACCTTAACACTGCCATAACATACTGTAGATGGTGAAGTAGCTTGTCTTTGTCTTGAGCAAGAATCAGGCAATCGTCCAAATAAGGATAAATTTGTATTCCTCTTAACCTTAAGAAGGCCATCACCGGAGCCAGAACTTTTGTGAACACCCTGGGCGCAGTAGATAAGCCAAAGGGCAATGCAGAGAACTGATAATGTAAAGTCCCAGCCAACGCAGGAATCTCCTGCAACTGGGCCTGATAGGAATATGAAGATAAGCCTCTTTGAGATCCAGAGTTACCATCCAGTGATCTTTGCCTAACAGAGGCAGAAGTTGTTGCAAAGTCAACATTTTGAATTTTGGAATGTCCAGGTATGTGTTGCGGATAGACAAATCCAGAATTGGCCTCCAAGTGTTTCCTTTCTTTGGTACAAGAAACAGGCGAGAATAAAATCCTAGGCCCACTTCTGACAGAGGAACCTGCTGTATAGCCCCATTTGAAGAAGTAAAGAAATCTGTTTGTGAGCCTCCACCCTTTGCTGAGGAGGAACGTCTGGCATGCCTTTGAAAGGAGGCAATGTGTGGAAATAAAACTTGTAACCTCGGTCTATAATGTCCAACACCCATTTGTCCTGGGTGACTAAAAGCCAATTTTGCCTGAAAAGTGCCAACTTTCCTCCCAGAGGAGCTGCCAGACAGGAAGGATCTGGCAGCTGAAGATGCAGGTCATTGGGTCTGTTTACGAAAGGACTGGCCCCTGCCCTCACCTGTAGATTGTGCAGGGGAACTCCACGTCCTAGGCCTGAAAGAACCCTGAGCTCTACCCCTACCACGTCTAGATCTGCCCCTAGACTGTAAATCAGAAGAAGGGTAAGCCCATCCCTTAAGTAGGCCAATTTCTGCTAAACTTAGGGGGCTGCACCTGCAAAAAATCCTTAACAGTCTGCATAGACTTAGCTTTGTCTTCCATTTTCTTCAAGACTGACTCCACAGGAGAACCAAACAAAACTTCAGACTGAAGGGGAGCATCCAAAATTCGAGCTTTAACATGCTCTGACAAGTTCTGATCCTTAAGCCAGGCGTGCCTACGAATAACTGATCCAGTGGCAGCCACCCTGGAAGAAGCCTGTAAAGCATCGAAACCACAATGCAAAGAATGCTTACCCACCTGATCAGAGGCATGAACCAAATCCTGTAATTCCTTACACTCTATGCCCTCTGCCAAAGCATCTACCTTAGATTTTAACTGAGTAAGGAGAAAATTCTGGTACTTCAGCATATGAAACTGGCAATTCAAAGCCCTCATTGCTAGAGTGGAAGAGGTATACACTTTTTTACCCCACCTATCCAAAGCTCTAGAATCTTTATCCATAGGAACTTGATTTTTTACAACAGAAGCCCTGACACCCTTAGGTCCCTGGCTAATAGTTTCTGGGTCAGCCCTTGGGCTCTTATACAAATATTTATGAGCCTCTGGCACTCTGTAATACCTATCTGGTTTAACCGGTGCAGGAGGCAAAGAGTCTGGATTAAGGGAAGCCTCAGAGAAAACATCCTGAACAACATCCAAAACAGGAGGTATAGCCAAGGGCCTATGTTGTGTGGTAAAAACAAGAATTCCCTAAGCCTCTTTCGGGAATCTGAGAAATCCTGACCTTCCCATTTAAAATGCTCCCTCATAGAATGCAGGGTTTCTGAAAAAGAAAAATCCTCTGGAGGAGAAGCAGAAGGACTAGAATCCTCTGCGTCTGAATCAGAATAAGGAGGAAAATCCTGAATGTCTTCAGCCGAAGACTCTGAGTAATCTGAAGAATGTTCCAAACATTCCACCTCTGGCTCCACCCTAGGCCTCTTATCTGGAGGGGGCAAAGAACCTCTGATTAAGGTAATCAAATATTCTGCCATTTTTAGCATGTGTTTTTTAGGTACAGAACCTGCAGAACTAGGACTGACTCCAGAGGAAGACAAACCAGGCCTGACCTTGGAAGGTACCTTAGAGACAGAAGGGGAAGGCCTAACCACCTTATGCAAAGAAGGGAGTACAGCAACCTGAGAGGCCCCCTCAGCCTGACCCGACTCCTGAGAGGCCACATCTTGCAAAATTAAAGGCTCCCCCTGAGACTCAGCTGAAACCTCGGCTGGATCCACAGATTCCACCGTAGTTTCTAAAGAACCGGCGTCCGGAACGGACGACTCATCCTGCTTGGACTTTAACGATTTTTCCTTGCGCTTCTTAGCGGTAGCGGGCGTCGGAGGATCCCACGGCATATTGTAATTACACTGCTTACCGAAGACAAGCCTAGCGCAATCTAACCTACGTTTAATGGTGCACTTATTAAATCTAGCACAAAAGCGACACCCGACTACGTCGTGCTCAGGCCCCAAGCAAGGAATACAGAGAGAGTGGTAATCCATATGAGGTATCTGTTTCCCACAAGAAATACAATTATTCACTTTTTCTGACATCCGGATTTAACTGAGGCAAGAAAAGACAAAAATATCCCCAACGGGGTACTTAGCCCAACTTGGTTTTCGGTCTGAAACTCAGAATACGAAAATTACAGGACGCCGAATGGTACTTGCAAACGCTGCTTCTGCTTCGGACCATGCGGCAAGAAAGACTGAGGATATGACGTCGGTCATGCGCTTTAGTACCACGGCGTACTGACGTCAGATCTGAGCGACCATGACCGACGCCAGCCTAACACTTTGGTATTCGGGCCGACTGAGGACAGCGGACTACCCACAGGTTATGACTGCAGCAATGTGAGATGAAGAACATCAATAGTTCTCCAATTCCATGAACAGAATGAAAGTGAAATGAAGTACTTTTTTCGCCACAAAATTGTCTATTTGTTACAGATTTTCTATGCAGGAAACCCCAACTAAAAAGACACTTTTAACGTATTTTTTTTAGTAACATGTACTTAGAATTCAACGGTCTTAGTACTAACAATAAAATAAAATCAAAATATAAAATATTTCCTCAAAAAATTAAGAAATGGAAGGTTTTCCGCAATATGAAACTTATCTGCCCAAGCTTAGCAAAATGCTTGCCAACCGTTGATCACTAGAAGCCCACAAGGACAGTGCACTTCAATGGCAAGAAAGTTCTAAACCATGGGTGCCCTAAAGTTTTGCAAGCTGGACGATTGTAATATCCTTGGCAGCATAGAACCCAAATAACATTGACTACTGTAGCAATGATCTAATAATGAATAGCTAATATTCTACCAGTTGTCTGTAGGTGTGAGAATACTGCCTAAATGAAACTGCATTCTGCGGTACAGACTACATTCTGCAACACATTACATCCTATCCAAAATGGGCTTCAAATGCCTGCCCCCACTGACTGCAGGGCTAGAATCTGGTGCTCCCATGACTCTGCTAAGGCTATTTTTTTTGCACCCCTTGGGCCTTGCTTGATGGTGAAATGGGACCTAGGTATTCCCCAGTTAGGTAACAGCCCTCTGGTCTCTTTGTTCCTGCCCAAGAGCACCCAACCCCTGTGAGATCTGGCTGGTCCTGAGGGGTGGCCTACCCTCTCCCCATAAGAGTAACCCCTCCAAGTCCACAGTTCCAACACCAAAGGGGAAGTGTGCTTCCACATGCTACTTTCTCTTTGGCTAATTAGTGAGAAAGCACTTATGGCCGCATGAGCTCTGGTGGCTTGGAACTCCCATTAGATAAACATGTAGTGCTGCCAATAAGTCTCACCAGTGTAGCAAGCCACAGCTGCCTCACTCCCAGTGGATGGGCAGGTCAGCAGATGATGCTTACTCCCAACCTCCCCTTTCAGCCATTAGTCAAATTTGGGTTACCTATGATGCAGTCTGGGGTTTAACCCTCTATATGCTATGCAGCTGGTTAACAGGATAAAGAGGGTTAGCAGAAAATGAATGGGTATAAAAGTGGGTTTCTCTGTGTGTATTTATGAATGAATGTATGTAGGTGAGCATGTGCATGCGTGTGCGCAGACGCGTGTCTGTGTCTCTGTATGGTACTAGTAACTGTATTACCAGGACTGCATAAATGAAGACAGCTGCAGGTGTGCAATAGCATATCAAACTTCCTTATACAACCTGAAAAGAGATGCATGGAACATACTTATTTGCATACATCCTTCTCCTGTAATTCTGTATGCCCAGCTTCACTTGAGAATGAAAGCAGCATCTAGGTCTTACACAGAAATAAACACTGCCACTCCTGTAAGTACTTCTATAACATACCTAGGCAATTGCTTTACGGAAAAAAACACAACAAAAATGTGAAAGGAAAAAGTTAACGTACTTGAGGACTCTGTTAAAAAATGGTCAAATCCCAAATTTTATACAGAAGACGATTCTTTGAAATTTTGATATAAAACAGTTTTGGGACCATCCAGTACTTACACAAGTTGTTTTCAACATACACTCCATTTCCTCCAGTGTTGCAAAAAGTTTAATGCAAAAAAAAATTCACAATCATCACTATCCAAGACTATAAGGCTGTCAGAAAATATCTTTTTTATTGACCAAACTTTAATACACAGATTCATCTGCCACATTTACAAGGCATAGCAATTAACTAGAGTAGAAGACGTGGAGAGGTCACTTACCCCCCATCGAAAATGTTAACTTTCTTGGGCTCACTCCTTGTTGAAGAATTATCAGCCAGATTTAACTGACTTCCACACTTCTCTTTATTGTTCTTTCTGTTTGTATTTTTTTTATTTGATAACACCTGATGAAAAAATAGAAGCATCTTGTTTAATAATTAGTTCTTCAGTGTAAAATGGCTACACCTCCCACACGTTAATTTAATACTTAAAAACCATCATGAGAAAAAAGTTTGGTGTTTATGTTGTACAGCTTACCATTGTAATGTAGACATTTTACAGCTAGAAGTAAACACTTGCTACAATAAAATCATCTTAAATGACAAGTTATGAATATATTTTACTTTATTAAACATCAACAGAAAAATAAAACCAAAACGAATAAATAAAGAGGAAATGATTAATTTGCTTGTTAAAATGCCTTACTTCAATGATTTTAACAACAGGCTGAGTATTCACAAAGATACTGGAGAGCTACACCTAATGTTAACATAGAGGATTATCTGCAGATGGCCAATGCTAACCACGTTATGTGTTGTAGACATGGATGCCAAGAATTTAACCTCTCGAGCAAAATTCAATCTTGGCATCCATATCAAGAACACATAATACTTGGTAAGCATCAGCTGACTGCTCTTAATTCTTTGTAGGGCATGGAGCTTCATCTGCTCCATGTACTACAAGTTACAGTAAAAAAAAAAAAAACACTAACCCTGGGATTCAATAAACTCTATGTAGACTTCATGCAAAGCCTACATGGAGTTTACATGTATGTGCAGTGAGCAGCAGCACTAATTACATATTCATGCCATGCATCGCGTCTAATCGTAAACAAGCACAGTTTTGTGGCTGGCAATTATGTTGTCAGCCTCGAAACTGTCTAAAGCAAAATGGATAGCAATCCTATGTATGTCAGGACAAACAAAGCAGGATTGTACGGAATGCCACAATAATAACCAGGGTTTAACATATAGTAATCTAAATGGTCCAAACACAGGGAAGTTTGTGTATTAAACAAGGACAAATATGAACTGTAAAAATGAGCACAGGTTAAGAGGATATGTGAAACATCCTAAAGTACAGCAGATGAGGGCATGTCAATGGAAGACAGTTGTAGCAGGTACACTAATCAAATATCAATATGGTACAGTACAAAATGCACACTGAAAATGTACATTATGTTACTGTCACACAATGTGACATAACAATGGAGGAGATGTCTTTGTGAGATAAGCATCCTGACATGAAAAATGCAGAGGACATCTATCAAGGATGTTATATACAACTGGGGTTAGGTGCGTATTGTGAAGCTGTGCAAACTGATTTGCCTGAATATGAGTGTAATTTCAGCAGAGGTCTCCAAAAAAGTGGGACACAGTTAGAAGCTCATGGACAACAGTAAAAGCAGCATGCAAAATCATGGGCAATATCAGAATACCACCAGTAATCTCATGTCTGTGACACAACATATGTGATTCTGAGTCACCATAGATGGTTCTGCACAAACACACATACAACTATTATGACTTGTCAGCAATCTATGAGGGCAATCAAGCACACCCTCCTGACACTGTAACATCTGCTGGAGTTGTTAGGAAGGACACTGCTATATCTGTATGTGACATTAGGATCACTACAGTCTAATTGACTGGTGTGCATGGCAGATATATATGGCATAATCCAGGCTGTCATGAATGTAACTCATGCCATCAATGTTATCAAACAGTTATGTATGTATTGTGTGTATTACCAGAACACATATTACACATGCAACTGGCGTAACACCTCGATGGGTGTTCTGCACCATCAGACAGGAATGTTTATGCAACAAAAAAAAAAATACCTAGGTATGCCCAATAAGATGTGTGACAGCTCACTGTGGCAAAGGTGGTACACTTCAGTTACACATCACTGGAAGATATGTAGGGAGGTACATGAAGAAGGGTGCACTGTACTCAGTTACTGGTGTGATGAAGGTTGTGAACTATGGAGGTTTTATGGCCTTTGATGTGGACGTCCTTCACATCCTCAGTAGTGTTACATACAAGGGAGTAGGCAGTACTGTGGCCACATGCTGGTGGACATTCCACATACCATCTGCCCAAGGACACAAGTCACATACCAGTTGGTCTGCTTACAGGGTGTGATATCTACATTATCCTTGGGTTGTGTGTTTGTTTTTACAATGTAACAAATCCTCCTATGTTTTTGTTTTATCATGTGATGTCATGGCTGTGGCAGCAATATGTGGTGGGTGCTGACACTGCCTGTATTACACTAATATCACAGTTAGAGTCAATGATTGCCCATAATCTGTAGTCCTTCAAAGAGCTGTTTGGACACAGGATGTGTATGTTACTTATGATGTCTGTGACTTCAATAATGGACAGGAAAGGGCCTAGCAGAAAGCCCTGATGTACAGACCTGATCACTGAACCTCACATATAGGTCACTTCACACATTTCAACATATTTAGATGTCATGTATGTGGATCCACTGGTGATATAGGTGTTTAAGACCACATCTGACAGTGTTGAGTGAAGATCTCAGTGTGGATTTTTGTCAGATGCCTTGGCCTGGACAAGTTCCACAGGATAGTGTTGTCATCATGCATGCCCTCGATGACCTCTTTGAGGACATCTAATAAATGTAATGGACGTGGATGCAGGGGTTCTCTTCAGAATCTCGAACTACTGAAATCCTGAATTTCAGCAGCTTGAGACCAAAAAGGTAAAAGTGCAGAATACAGAAACCCCAGAAGCGCAAAATTCAAAATCCCAAAGTTCGGAGATTTTGAATTAGCGGTTCTAGTGTTGCGGTGTGTGAGAGGATGGTTGGAGATGTAGGTAAGTATTTGTGTTTTACGGGTTTTGGGTAGGGGCTTTAGTGTGTGTAAATGTGTTTTGTTAGTGTGATGTGTGTGTGCGAGGGTAATGTAGCTTGTGTAGTGGTGTTTTTGTGTGTTTGTGTAGTGCGACCTCAGAGTTAGTACATTTAAGTAGGGGGTGTGGTCGGCACAGCCCCCCACATGGGGGGGGGTGCAGGGGGGCTTGCCCCCCTGCTTGTATGTCGGGTAGGTGTTTGTGTTTGTGTAGGGAGGTGTATGTTTGTGTCTGTGTGTGCGGTATGTTTTGTACAGAAGTTGCGATTTTAAATTTCATGCTTCTGGGGTTTCAGCTTTATGTATTTTCGTTTTCATGGTCTCGAGATATTGAAATTCGAGATTTCAGTATTTTGAGATTATGAAGTGAATCCGGATGTAGTATTAACAACTCACAGAGGTCTATTGCACACAGCTGGGATGCTACTAGTGCCCACTCAGAAAAGGTCCATGATAACATGTTGGTCTACCTCACAGATGGAAAAGCAGGATGTGTCTACAAATGCATGCATCAGGTGCTCCCCCCCAACTCAGATGGGACGCATGTTCATGTTCACTCTTCTACAGGAACACAGTCCTTGTGGGTGTGCTGAAGTGTGTATTCAACCATGTCAGGAAGGTGTATGTGCACAGTCAAGCTATAGGTGCTCTGTGATGTCACAGCCCACTGATTTTGTGTGATTGGCCTGGAAGAATGTAAGACCATGCACACTGCCTATCTTGACCTGGACTAGGGTTTTGACACAATCCCCCACTCAGGCATCATTGAGAAACTCTCCCAGCTGGGGATTAAGCCTTAAGTCACTAGATGGTTAACCAAGTGGCTCACCGACAGAACTCATACTGTGAACAGGGACGTCGGGAGGCATATGCAGTGTACGCATTCCTGTACAATCTAAGTGATTAGGGGTAGCAACAGAGAGCAAGCACTAGGATCCAGAATAAGCCACTGTAACTTTAAAAAAATTGTCATATACTGCATGAAACCTACCTGTCAAGTGCTCCAAATAGTGCGGAATGCTCCGCATTTAATATTGCCCAAGACTACTGTTCCACTGCTCTGTACAGAATGGTGGTACCCCCACTCTGAGTTTCTTGATTGGCTCGTATGCTGCAATTATAGCCAACTGGCGTTACAGTATATGAGCCAATCGATAACCTCTACAAATGCAAAGGGAGCCAATGAGCAGGCACTCAGCACATACCTCTCAACTGTGTGAGTTTTGCAGAAAATGCAGCTTTGGGGCTGAAAGGTAGAGGGTGCCACAAATTCCCGCATGGCCCCTTTAAATTATAATTTATATTTCATTTTCATTTTTATTTCCCAGTTGTTCAAAATGCCATTATGTACTGCCAACGACCCCCATGGAGTCAACAATGTGCAAGGATGAATAAGATGACAACAGAACTGCAATAGCACTGTGAGTGAGCAGGAAAGTAAATGGTAGGTGAAAAAAGTCAGTTAGAAAATGAATGCATAGCAGTGAAACAGTGATATGTAGGAAAGCAGAGTGTGAAAGTCAGAGCTCTCAACTCTCCAGATTATCGGAGAAGGTCCAGATTTTTGCCTCATATTTTTAGTCTGTTCCTCACAAAATTTGTGTCATTCTGGCAAATCAGTGAAGACTGAAGTCACTGAATGATAATAAATAATGGAAGTTACTTCCATTTCAGATTTCTTATCCTTCAGAAAATAATGCAAAACCTGTTACTCTAGCAACTATCACAGTTCATAGGAGCAATATTGAAAATCTGTCGTTTTGGGGCCTTTGTCTCCCCATTATTTTTGGTTTTGTCCAGATTTCTTGCTCTGAAAAGCTGCAAGGTATGGTGAAAATTCAACAGGTACGCAGCAGGCAGGTCTTGCTAATCAGACTTGCATCACTGTGAGGCAAAAGCCCGAGAAAACAGTATCGCTAGATCCAAACTATGCTTCACACATATTCGTGTAGCCTGATTTGTAGGAGCACTGCAACACCCATGCATAATCCTTCAACAGGATGGCAAGAAGCATATCCTAATGAGGACATCATAATAAGCTATTGGCTGTTAGAAAATAGGATCGGCAAACATCAGTGGTGTGGTAACGGCTAAAGTTTTAAAATGCCAAAATGCATAGTTTGTGGCATTTTAACTGCATCAATTACATTTGTAGGAAGTAGCTTTTGTGCATTTCAAAAAAGCTCATTTATCTTTAATTATTTGTATTTATTTATTTTTGCTCCTCAAATTTGAATTGAAGAGACAAGTTTGCACATGGTATGCGCTAATCGAGCTAATTTTTTTAACTTAAGTGAGATTATTTGAAAATACAATATACTGTGCTAAACATGATGCAATAAATTGTATGCACCTTCCACAACAGTTCTGCTAAAAGGAGCCATAAACTAACACAGAGCTGAATGAAAAGGAAAAAAATATATACATATATGGAGTCCATGTGGGACAGAAAAATAGGAGGACCACATCTACTACATGTGGGACAGAAAAATCAGAAGGAATACATCTACTATTCCTTTTTTTTCTAGGGGAATCAGTGCAAGAATGGGCCAGGATACTTGAGACTAATTTAAATAAACCTGATATATAGCAGGTATTGACCGTGATGTCACAGAGAGGGAAGGGAGGGAGGTAACTGACAAATGGGTGGCGATGTCTTGCCTTCTTATCCAAGGTAAGAATGGATACCTATCTTTCATTAAAATATTCCACAACCTCCTAGAACCCCCTGGCCTGGATTACTTTTCAGTTTTATTTACAAACTGCATGGACTTCTCATCCTGGTGGTGATGTGGGGTAGACCAGTATAAATATTTCAGCTTACCATTCCTTCCTGGATCAGTCTTGGCTTTGCTGCCCCATTGCGAATCTGTTCAATTACTGTTTTTTTCGTACCTTATCCCATTAGATAGAGGTATTAAACTGTTAGTAACTTCAGTTCAAAAACCTCAGAAGCCTTCCCTCCACTGTGTGGTGTTATGCTGCATAGGTGAACTTAAGCAAAGTTTAATGCTTGTTTAACTTGCCTGGTTAGGTAACTATATTTTTTTACTACTACATGCCTGGCCAATAACCAGGCAGTGATCAAAGGTGTGAATCAAACCCTGTCCCTTGAATTTGTGAAGCAAAACACCACAACTGGTATGTAAAACTCACAAGAACATTATTAAATGCATACACCGCAAAGTATTACAATCCCTACCCCCCACACCCTGAAACAGGTAACCTTTGTTCTTTTAGCAATACGGATACATGATGGAGTATACAGATGGGCATGTCTCTCCTCAAAAGAAGGAATGGCAAATGTTGCAGCTGGGGCATGGATTTGGCTCACCCAGCTGCAAACATGGTAACCTTCCTCAGCAGGTGCACAGAAGCATGCACATGCATGATGCATAATCACCCTGTGTTGGCATGGGTCATTATTCTCCAACCCAAGAGATGATGATGTAGGCACAATAAATTTGTATGTCTGCTTGGCTATGGTATATTCCATGAAAATGTACTCATGAATAGCCAACTGCATACAGGGTAAAGTCTACCATAATGTAAATGCAGAGGAACTTTATGTGCTTTTCTACCCAGAGCAGATCTACATTTGGACTGAAATGTTCATTTTTATTTTGCTCTTTCATGAAAAGTTGGATGGGAGAGGGCAGCTTGTGAGGGGGTGAGCTTGTAAAGTGGTATGTAGGGGTGGGGTTGATAGCAAGATACTGAGAGGGCATGGCTTGATGGGGGCATCATCCTGGGAACTGTAAGTACAAATCTGAAAATTCTGGCTACACCCGTGACAGTGAAAGCTGGTGAATCAACCTCTACCAGTAGAGGTGTCACCACTGGTGTACCCCAGGGATTTATGCTTGGCCCTTTACTGCTTGTAATGTATTTCTCAACAGTCCAAGCTAAAGTATATGGCCTCTGGCTTACCAGGTTTGTTGATGTTTGAGTACTGGGTGCAATCACTGAGTCCACCAATGATGGTAACATACTACAAGTTGGGCTAACATAGACAAATTATTGGTTCCAAAGCCACATGGTCTACAAATAAATGCAAAAATGTATGTTTGTTTTGGTCTCCTGCAAAGTGGAATTCCCTGCTAATTACAGCATTGACAACACTCCCCCTATGGGGAAACCCAGCGGTGCAAGACCTGGGAATGCACATAGATAGAAATCTGAACTTTGACCACCAAGTGTCCACAGTTGCGTGCAAAAGCTATGTTGTGCACCACATAAGTGAGGCCATTATATTTCTGTATTTAAGGCAAGCACCACAGCTCAAGTCCGACTTGGAGAGTCTCAGACAACACTTTACAGAAGATGACATCAGCAGAGTTTTGTGAGGAGAAAATGCTAATAGTGTCTCGCATGCTTGTGTAAAATGTACACTGTAATGTCAAGCAAGAGCACACACACATCCCAGTTGACTGCAGTGAGAACAGAATCCCTACTTAATTACGCCAACTAAAGAACTCTGTATTTTAAGGCAAGCGGCACACTCAAGTCTGACTTGGAGAGTGCCAGACAACACTTTATAGCTGATGACATCAGCAGAGTCTGGTGAAGAGAAAATGCTAACAGCAGTGTCAAACAAGCTTGTGTAAAATGTACACTGTAATGTCAAGCAAGGGCACACACACACACACACACACACACACACACACACACACACAGTTGACTCCAGTGAGAACAGAACCCCTACTTATCTAAGCTATCTAAGTACACAGATTGGAAAACACAGTACTTTAAAAAAGCGCCACAGCACAAGTATGACTCTTACAAGGCCGAAGTACAACTTATGACATCACCAGAGAAGATGTTGGGGTGCCTGCATGAAATGCATGCGCAGGCTTGTGTAAGTGTCAAAATACTGTCATGCTTGGAATTGGAGTGGTAACTGTCAGATGTACACTTTGGCTCTTCTGCTAGATAGACACACACACACCCCAGTTGATTGCAGTGAGAACAGAACCTCTACATAAGTACACAGACTAGAGAACACAGTACTTTAAGCTAGCATCACAGCAAAAGTCTGAATCTTACAAAGCTGCAGGACAACTTATGGTGTATGACATTAGCAGTGAATGTTGGAGAGAAGATGTTGGGCATCCTGCATGAAATGGATGTTTAGGCATGTGCAACTGTTAAGATAGTTCAAGTTCTGCATGTTACCAGACTGATGAGTGTGCAATGAGTACTATTTGGTGGTTGTGTTCCAATGTGCATGCATAGTTTAAGAGACAGCTTTACAAACTGTATCCAAACAGGTGTCCACATTACTACAATTATTCAAAAATCTGAATGTGTATTGTCATTCTAAAGATGTGTATGGTATACCATACATTTTTTTACTAATTTATGTAGTGTAGTTGATATATTTCTGAACAATTACTGACAGACCAGGGTTGCAGTGCATGGGGGGAGGTAACACAAGGCTGAACTGCAAACATCTGACATATTCTAACATAGAGCCTTCATTTTCTTAAATCTCCACATGTAATTTTATGCCAGGAAGACTAAATGAACAGTAAACACAGCTAATACATGCAAATATTTAGTTTATGAGCAGCGGGTTTGCAAGATGGCTGGCAGTGTTTGCGCATGAGGCATACACTTTTCTATTGCTTTCCTTGTTTTCACATGATTAAGCAGTGTGCCGAGATGAGGCTCATTGCTAAAATTCTGAGTTAGTACTGTGTGTATAAAAAAACACCTGCTGCTTAGCTGACTCTGTGGCAGCAGGTCTAAATGCATTGACACATTTCTTTTTGAGCCCAGATGATACTGAATTTGAATCCATGCATATGTAATCCTTTTAAATAAGTAGCGATAATGCAATGAAATTATAATTACACTACACTCACCTTGTGGTACTATGTTTTACTTTGCCACAATGGGTTTAAGCAACAGTGCACGGAGGTAAACCACACCACAGAAGAGCAATCTATTGTCACTTGGCATTGGTGTGCATTGCAACATCATCCACAGTACTAAGAAAGCATATGACGTTTTTACATGTATTCATTTCAAATGTAGTGCACGGAGTGATCACACAACCATTTGTGACTACTGCATGCAAAAATGCAGCTCTGTCTTGTCTGCTCTCTGAATTTGTTGTTCATCCCTGTCTTATCTGAGCAGTAATCTGAGATATGCAGTCTGCAAGGCATTCTGTATCATTGTCCTTAAAATGTTGAGGATATTAAATAGCAATAATATGCAGTTGTCAAGAAATGAAGGGGAGGATGGATGTTACTGAACAGAAACTGTAAAATGTGTGCTGCTTACATTTAAAACATTGATACAATTACTTCTGCACTTTGTAAGTCTAATCTGGCTGACACACCCAACTGAGGTAGGGTAGTCTGAACTGCTGTTGTTTTTCCTTCTCCCTACCACTAATCCTTTACAGTTGCAATTCATTAGCAACAAACAATGAGGGAGTGCCTACACTATGTTTACATTCGCTACATGGAGCTAAGTAACTGGGATTCTGCAATTTTAATGAGTTCACACCTCATCTGCATCTTCACCATGCTCACAGCCCTGAATCAACATCATAAAAAGGGAACCTGAAAGTTTATGTGGATAACACAAAAGGAGATATTACTCTGGGATATATCTACACAGAAGTCTACTGATCTTGAGAAGGTACGCATGCATTTATCAGCTATATACTGTGTATGCTGAAATGTCATTAAGAAAAATCCATTAATATATATTTGCATTAGCAAATGCTACTTTTGCCTGTATGCATTTCTTAGAAGTGCACTGATGGCATGGGCATGCTTGTCAGTGCATTTCACTTTCTCAAATGCACAGCCTTATTAACTGTCATCACAACTACTAATGTTACAACTCTTTTTCTGTGTACAGTATTCTATTGTTCTTCTACTTTCGGCTTTTCCCAGTTATGGGTCGCCACAGTGGATCACCTGTCCGCTCATAATTGGCAGTGGAGTTTTATGGTGTTGAGTTGCCAGCCCAGAGCCCAACCTTCCACAGAAGGCACACACACACTCACACCTAGGGCCAATTTAGTGTGTCCAGTCCACCTACAGCATGTCTTTGAGATGTGGGAGGAAATCCATGCAACCACAGGGAAGACATGAAGACTCCACACATAAGGCAACCCTGCCCGAGGGTCGAACTGGAGAACCTCTTGCTGTGAGGTGGCAATGCTAACCACTGCACCACTGCGGCCACCCTATTCTATTATTTCCTTGAAATGGTAAATGTCCTATATTGTCAATGACACAGGGGTGTTAGCCTTCTAGGATGGACCATACACACCACTAGGGGAGTGCTGGCCACAAGTACACATGATTTGCAAGAGCTTAAAATGGAATGTTCTGTGTTAAAACTGTAGATATCTTTTAGAGACAGTTCATTTGACAGCACTTTTAGCATTTCACTGATGGTTTGTTAGCAAAATATGTCATTTGCCTGTTCTTTTGTGGGTGGAGTAGCAAAGTTGCACTTCTGTTTTTGTACAAACAAGGATATGTTGGCTATTGTTAATCTCCTTGTTTTGCATCCAGCCTTGCTGTGTGTGTGAATATACTATGTTACAACCATACAATTCCGTTTGTTATATTTCAATACCTGGACTGTTTTATGCTTCTCCAGTTGGTAATACTGAAACACTACCTTTTGTGTGTTATCTGAAAACAGAACTTTTAGTTATGTGATTCTTATGTGTATTACCTTCTGTTGTGTTTTAGGTCACACATAACTATGGCACCCAGGCATCCCAATCCCCGAAAACCACCCTTAAGTGGCCATGTGAATCAGGTTATTGTGGAAGCTTTTAGGCAACATGGTGCCTTTCTGCTTGAGAGGGGATATAGAGATATGTCAGGCAGAATTCAGATTTGGCAGCAGGTAGTTGCTGATGTGAATGCAGTAGGCAACCACAGTAGGACATAAAGGGCCAGTGACATGATTTCATTTGCACAGAGGTGAGCAGCTGCTGTGGCCCATGATCAGATGGATACTGGGGGACCCTGCTACAGAGCCACCACTAACAGCAAATGAAGAGTTTCTGTCCACTGTCAGCGATCCAGACAGCTCCCAGGAAAGTACAGAAGAGTATGCCCTTGACATTAGTGCTACTGTTTTAGGAATAACAAATCCCAGGAGGAGCTTCTAGGTAGGCTTATGTATCTCAATTGTTAAATATTCTTGTATAGTAAAATTCTGACAGCAATATACGAGTTCTGTTTAACAATTTCTTTGGGGGGTTGTAGACTGCTACAGTTAACACATTCTGATTGATTACACATGGGTTTTGATTGATTACACATGGGTTTTGGTTGGACTTGTCATCTGAGTTCTTAATGGACATATAAATGGCAAAATTTAACCCCCTGTGTTACTGTTAATTGTGACGATGCTCTCCTTAACTTTTGCTTAACGTCTTCCAGGACCATCATCCATGGGAAGCATAGCATCAACTGTACATGGTAAGACAAATACCTTTTTTTGGCAGTAGTGATGAGCAGTTCAAAGACTTTATTTACTTTATCCGTGTGTGATGCGGGTGTCAGGACTGTTATGTGCATTGCTGTACTGTCTGTAGTAGTGGCACGACTGTTAGTTTGTTAGCATACATTTCACTATAGTAGCATAGCTATTAATTCTTTCCTGTGTTTGTTGCTTATTATTACAGGTGATTCTGGCAGTGGAAGTGTAGGACTCTTACCACCTGATGTCAGAGTATCGGCAAGCTCTGATGATGATGGTGGCCAAACAGCGGCACAGTCAAGGGTGTAAAGGTTGAATCTGACAATGAGGCTGACATTAAGCCATTCTCTGTAATTCCATCGGACACAGCCAGTAGGTTCACATCAACCCATTCCAGTGAGCCCTCAGATATTGGGCAGGTGGGGGTGAGAGATTCGATCAGGGAAGTGTGGTTACTGTGGCTTCAGTGCCTGCTGACTCTGTAGCCAAAGTGTGGGCAAGGTGCCACACAGGAGGGTTGTTAGAGGTGCTTGGAGGAGGCCACTGTCCATCCTCCACCAGATCCAGGTGTGTCTTCCCATGCCACTCGATGTATGTTTAGGACTGTCATGGAGGCACAGGCACATTCCTCCAGCATTACCTACACCCAACCTGCTATTATATAATGACATTATTTAAAAAGAATGTTTACTTTTCTTAAATAATGTCCTTGTATAATGGCACCATACTGCTCTTCCACATTTTCCCCAGTATCCTGGGGCTTTCCTGATGTACTGTGCATGCATATGGGACTTACATTCCCATACATTCTCTTAAACCTGGTTGACTTCTTTGAAACAGTCACCAAGGCCATTGACGAAGGGAAGGTGGTCCACACAGCCTATCTGGACCTCGCAAAAGCCTTCGATACAATACCCCACTCAGGCATTATAGATAAGCTCACCAGCTTAAATATAAACCCCTATGTCACTAGATGGGTTGCAAACTGGCTCAAGGACAGAACCCACATGGTTAGAATTGCTGGAGCCATGTCAGACTCCAAACCAGTTACAAGTGGCGTCCCACAAGGCTCAGTCCTGGGACCTCTCTTGTTTGGTATATATTTCTCGGAGGTACAGGCCAACACGGAAGGACTGTGGCTGACCAAGTTCGCAGATGACTGCAAACTGGGCGCCATAATCGACTCTCCAGCCGACACAAGCATCCTCCAAAAGGGCCTCATAGAAACAGACAACTGGTGCCAGAGCCATGGCCTCAAGCTAAATGCCAAAAGTGTATAGTCATCCCTTTGGCAAAACAAAGTGCCCACAAATTACCACATAGGTGGTAATCCATTAAGTACAGAAGAAGTAATTAGGGACCTGGGGACCCAAGTTGATAGCAATCTCTCATTTGACAACCACGTGGCCAAAGTGGTTAGAAAAACATTTTATATAGCCCACCTAATCATGAAGGGATTCACATCTAGATTAGGGAGGTCATCGTGCCTCTTTACTCATCCCTCATCAGGCCCATAATTGAGTACAATGCCCTTTTGGGATGTACCTTACCAAACACCTGCAGCAACTGGAAAGACCCCAAAAGTACCTCACCAAGAGGATCAAAGGGCTCAAACAGATGCCATATGCTGCCCGGTTAAAGAAACTCCAGCTCTACTCAGTGGCATACCGCCTGCTCAGAGGTGACCTGTGCCTGACGTATAAGGCCATGTCCAACCCGGAATTAAGGGACATGCTGCACCTCAAAAAATCCAAATCCCATCGAGCTACACGCTCGAGAGACTTGAACCTCAGCACTGAAATAAATAGGACATGCTGGAGAGACAGATTCATAACCCAGAGGCTCCCTTCACTCTGGAATAAAATCCCAGTCCAGGTTAGGCAGAGTCCCTCATTGACTCTTTTCAAGAGGAATCTTGATGAGTGGATGGGAGATCATAGGTTTACCCCGGGTATCACTTCTGTGTCACTGTTAGACAGAGGCACAGTATACTAACCTCGAAAAAGGGCATAGCAAAATTAATTTAAAATGGGTGGCGAAAGCCAAACATACTCTGGCTAGGCTTATAAATGCCATAGGGCAGATAGCCTAGTATGAACCTATGAACCTATGCTTACACAGTATATCAGTGCTGTGTAAAAGAAGCAGCGGATAAAGGAAAATCTCCATTGCTTTTTTTGTTTTGTTTTTAATTAAAGCAATTCAAATGAACAGGAGATATAGGTGACAAAAAAATGTAAGGATAATCAGGTACATTTTTCTAGTTTTGTATAACGTACTTGATTATCCTTGTATTTGTCTCTGTCCCGGCCTCTCTTGTTCGTTTTATATCTTGGTTTTTGTAAGTTTTTTTTTTAAAAACTGAAAAAAAAAGTAAAATTTTAATAGCATATACCAATGACAGAAAGTCCAGGTGACTGGACTTTTTTCCATTGGTGTATTTTCAATTTACAACAGGCATGTTGGTTGGGCTGACCAATCAGCATTCTCATTTTGGAATGTTAATGGCTATAGTCATTGTATAATACACAATTCACTCCAAGTTCAACACTTATCTTGTAAATTCGGCAGTTGCAACAGTTTTAGTTCAGGGCTGATTCTGTCTGATGCTAGCAGTACACAGCCATTACATGGGTAAGTAAATGTTGTGAGTGTTGCCTGGTATCAATGTTACTATATGTATGTGCGTCTTCAGTGTGTGTGCTATGCGCTGCCTCTTAGCTAATGTGAGGGCATATTGAGCATGCCTACATCTGCCTACACCCACAGCAGCTGCTGGTTTCCCCTCTGACTCCTCACGTGTGTAACTGTGGTGACCTTGCCACTGGTGGTGGGATGTATGCCCCTTCCCCTTGTTGATCCTGCTGAAGCTTTCTCAGGATGATGCTGTGTAGCATGGCACAGACAGTAAATATTTCAGTACATGTACATGGATTGTAATGTAGAGCTCCCCCAGATGTATCTAGGCACCAGAACCTCAACTTCAGCAGCCCAAACATATGCTCTATGATATTTCTGCTCTTAGCGTGTGCCTCATTATGGCATTTTTCAGTGGGTGGGTGTGCATTTCTGATGGGCATTCTCAGCCACGGTTCCAGTGCAAACCGGCATACTCCAGTAAATGACCCTGTGGGACATCCCCCCTCATGAACATCTGATACAGTTGGAAGGTGTGCCAGATATGAGAGTCGTGCTACCTGCCTTGGTTGCCAGCACACACGTTCAAGATGATTGCCTTGGCATTACACATGACTTGGCAGTTAACAGAGTGGAAGCTCTTCCTATTTATGTACAGCCTTCCCTGTTCCCCGGGTGGTGTCTTAATTTCTATGTGTGTATAATCTATGGCACCCACTACTTCAGGGTAGTGTGCTATAGGGTAGAACTCCTGCATATCTGTGGCCTTGCCCTCAGGAGTGCGGGGAAAATATATGTGGTCACTGGCATGTTGGCACATAACATTCAAGAATTGATGGAGGATACTGGGTGCTGATGCCTGTGACACCCCCAGCATGTCCCCTACTGGTCTCTGAAATGTTCCTGTAGCTAAAATTCTAAGTGCTACATATACCCTTGTCTCCACTGGTTGGGTTCCCCTCAGTTTGCCCTGGCTTTGAGTTGAGGGCAACAGAGGTTGCAGAGTTCCTGTAGTATGTCTCTTTCCACCCTGTAGTGCTCTACAATTTCCATGTCATTTAGGCTGAAAACTCTTCTCCTTCTTGGCCGTGGTCTATTAGCAACAGCACCATAGACTTCAGCCTGTTGCACATACACACAAGGTAAAGCAACAGCAGCCCCAACATCACTTCAGTGTAGACTCCTTTCCATGGCTGTATTTCAAAGGTTTTGGAATTAGCTGTGAAAACAAGCACTGAGTCTACATGGCTGCTTTACAGCTTGTTAAATAGCTCTTCCATCTTGAATTGGTTGATTAGCATGCTTATGCTGTAATTAGCATGCCACATGGTGGGAAGTTGACATTATAGTTAAGATGTT
The DNA here is from genome assembly GCF_019279795.1 of Protopterus annectens. Lineage (NCBI taxonomy): Eukaryota > Metazoa > Chordata > Ceratodontiformes > Protopteridae > Protopterus > Protopterus annectens. The sequence goes on from NC_056731.1 coordinate 476,718,457, forward strand.
TGCCTTGCAGACACAAGGTGTCGGGTTTGATTCTCACATGGAATAATTGGCTAGGCTTAAAAATGGCCCACAAGGGCAGTTAGCCTAGTACTAACCTATGAACCTATGAACATATGAACATTGTTTACCTTGTTTGCACGGGTCTACACACTATGTAGAGCCACTTACCGAATCCAAAATAATGGGTACACAGTGGAAGTGGACTATGTAGGGTTTACTGAATCTTGCCATGTTTTACAACTTTTCAAAGCCATAAAACACTTAGAAAGTGCTTTCAGAAAGGTAGTGTGACACAGTCTCTTATACTTACACTCACCTTCCATGCCTTTCAACGGATTTTCTCAGAATATTCATATTTCTGTCTCAAATGTTGAGTGTAATCCTCCTGAAGTCAGTGGTTGTCAGTCAAATTACTGAGGACTGGACACACTAAATAATGGCATATAATTAGGTTTCGGACTTTGCATCCTTCAGAAAAATCAGGCGAGCACACATCCTGTTGTTCCAGTAACTTTCCAAGTTTAGAACAGGAAGTCAGGAACATGTTACTGATGGACAGCAGGCAGAAACAAATATTTTATTCTGTCACAGTCATTTGTTCTGGCAGATTTTACAGTCTAGTCCAAGACCCAACCATAACAATTTTAGCAGGAGGTCTCAAGCCACTGTAGCACTTAAATGATTTCTTTTTCCAAATATCAGAGTGTAATCAGCACTCTCCATGAAAGATTAAGATGAAGTAAAGGCCTGAAGTATTTATTTATTAAGCAGATACATCTCAAAATAAAGTGAACTGAAATAACTGAAACAATAAAGTGGAGAAAACAAGAACGGCAAGTGAGCAGAAGACAGTACTTCCAGGAAGTCTCCTGTAACCAAATGAATACTGACAGGCAACGTAAATAAAACTTAACGCTGCTTTATTAATTAAAATAAAAGCGTTTTCGCTGACAATAAAACTGGCAGCTTCCTCAGAAAAAACACAATTAAACAGTCTTTTGCGCCAAGAAAGGTTGCTATACATATAAAATCAATCAAAGGGGTGTCATCATGACATCACTTCCTAGCTAAAAATTTAAAGGCAACCCATCTGTTAACAGCCAAAAGAAAATGTAAAAGTGAATCTATACGAAGAAAATATGTATATATACAATACATCCAAGCAAATGTCTGTAAGCATATATAAACATAAAAACAATATATAAACATATATAACCATATATAAACATGCCCAGCATACCTAAGGTGATACACCAAATTAGAAAAATTGTTAACTAATAACTAATGTGTCTGATGCAATCAGTATATCAATAGAAGCAAAAATGCTAAAATTATATTTGATCTAAACACAATAGAGCCAAAAATGAAAAGTTATACAAAATAAGGTCTTATGTGATAGTTTTAATATTTGTTTAAATTAGTAATTTTATTTTTTAAGTATTTCTTTTTCTTTGTTGCTTGTTTTGTCATGTTGTTTACAGGCCAGGCTTCATTTCCTAGAAATGACTAACTACTACTTTTTAGAGGCTCGATGGTTATGGTCGATATTTATTTATTTATCCCATTGGCTCTATTGTGTTTAGATCAAATATAATTTTAGCATTTTTGCTTTTACTGATACACTGACTGCATCAGACACACTAGTTAGTAGTCAACAACTTTTCTAATTTGGTGTATCATTTTAGGTATGCTGGGCATGTTTATATATGGTTATATATGTTTATATATTGTTTTTATGTTTATATATGCTTACAGACATTTGCTTGGATGTATTGTATATATACATATTTTCTTCGTATAGATTCATTTTTATGCTCTTCATTTGGCTGTCAATAGATGGGTTGCCTTTAAATTTTTAGCTAGGAAGTGATGTCATGATGACACCACTTTGCTTGACTTTATTTGTATAGCAACCTTTCTTGGCGCAAAAGACTGTTTATCCGTGTTTGTTCTGAGGAAGCTGCCATTTTTATTGTCAGCGAAAACGCTTTTATTTTAATTAATAAAGCAGCGTTAAGTTTTATTTACGTTGCCTGTCAGTATTCATTTGGTTACAGGAGACTTCCTGGAAGTACTGTCTTCTGCTCACTTGCCGTTCTTGTTTTCTCCAGTTTGTGTTGCTGTTTTCTTCCACTAGTCTTTGTGAAACAATAAAGTAGTACATTACTCCAACTACAGCAGCAGTGATCAATTCAACATCTACCGTTGTGCTGCAGTAACCGTAGCTAAACTGTAGACTATAAACAGCTTGTAATGACTGACATGGGAAAACAAGAGGGCCCCAGAAGCCCCTGGAGAATGGTCCTAGCAAAACCTACCTAGAAACAGAAATGGAATTTAGTTTGTAGTGCTTTGTAAAAAATAATACAGATGACCAAGCTGCTGCTTCTAGAAAACTTAGAGTCCACCCCTTTCTAGAAACCTACTGAGGAAGCCAATGCCCTGGAACAGTGTGCCTTGACCCTGCCTGACCACTTCTTGTGGTGTCTATAAAAAAAGGAGATGGTATGTGGCAATCATATGGAAATATTCTACTTTCATACACATTGTCCTTTTTTTCTTAACCTTCATAAGAGATGAATAAGTGATCAGAATTTCTGAAGATTTTGGTTCTGTCAAGGTAATATCAGAGTTGTCTGCAGACATTCAGATTCTCAAGAATCCTTTCTTCCTCATTGTTAGGCTTTGGAAAGAAGACAAGATGGATAACTTGGCTCAAAGTAAGCTCGGGATCTCACTTTAGATATAAATGAAAGATTAGTTCTCAAGGAAACCCGGTCTTTGTGGAAAATGAGATAAGGGTGACTCACCATGACAGTTTGCAATCCATACACTCTTCTTGCATAAGTCAGCAACAAAACTCTTTTCCATGTTATGAACCTCAAACGAGGTTGACAAGCTTGTTCAAATGGAAAAAAAAAGTTAAGTTTTCTAAAGAAAGTTAAGATCCCAAGGAAGAGTCACCATTTTTTTAGGCAGCCTGTTATGCAGAACCATTTTCAAAAACACTTTGACACAGGACTGCATTGAAAAAAAGGAGGATCCATAGGCAGACCTTCTAAAACTGCCAACAAATGAACCTCAAAATAAGAGTAAGAAAGGCCAGAGAACAATAACTCACACAAATAATGCAGAACCAGAGAAATACTAGCTTTCATAGGGTCCTGACTCCTGGCTCTTGTCTTGTGCCAGCTAGAAAATCTTTTTCATTTAGTAATGCATGATTTCCTAGTTCCATTAATACCTGCTGCACATTCTCAGAAAATATGCGTCTAAAATGTATTAAAACCCTATCATCCAGGCAGTTAAATAAAGTTGTTTCATCATAGGGTATATCAAACCACCTCTGTCTTGTCTGAGTAGGACCATGGTAACTGCCCTTAGCCATTTTCAAAAAAAAGGGAGAACTACTGTTTCCAAGTCAGAAGGGAGTCACCACAAAGTACAGTTGTGTACACTTACCATAAATGTAGATGTTTGAGTGTATTCACTGTTGCAGTCATTACATTTGGGTTATCTGCTTGCAGGTTGCCCTCAGTCGGCCTGATTAACGAAGTCTTGGGTCCTGCTTTGGTTGCTGTCCCTTCTTCCATGACGTCAGGTCATTAGGGACATAAAACATGCAGCCAACGCCATTACATCAGTTTTTCTTGCCCCAGATGTCAGGTGCTCCCCTAATGGGAAGCAATTAAACATAAAAGCACAAAGATATACCTCCAACAAAAAAGCAAATACACCAAAAAGGCTTTTAAGCATAGTAAAGGAAAGTAGAGGTATAGCCAAAAGAAGTTAGGGGGCTGGAGAGAGGGTAACCAGGACTGAAACAGTGAATACACTCTAACATCTACATTTATGGTAAGTGTACACAACTGTACTATGTTCTTCATGTTTCACTGTTGCAGTCATTACATTTGGGTAGATTCCCAAAGCTATGGTTGGGAGAAGGAGTTTAGATAGCATTAGGGCCAACTATAAGGCCCTGCAAGACTGCAGTGGCAAAGCCAGCTCTGGATTTAGAGAAAATTGGCAAATGATAATGCTTGGTGAAAGTATGTACAGAACTCCAGGTAGCAGCTTCTAGGATGTCCCTGGTAGGGACACCTCTGAGAAAGGCTGTAGAGGTAGATACAGCCCTGGTGGAGTGAGGTCTGATCCCCTGGGAGATAGGTTTTCCATGCTGCTTATAGCAGAAATAAATGCAATGGCTTACCCATTTAGAAATGGTCTGCTTTGAAATAGCCTTACCCTCTCCCCCTGCAGCAAATGCTAACAGCAGTTGTTCAGGTTTCCTTTAAGGTTTAGTCCTGTCCAAGTACAATCTAAGTTGTCTGTGCACATCTAAGGAGTGCAGTATCTGTTCCTCTTTATTCTGTGGATTGGGAAAGAAGGTTGGCAAATGCATTGACTGATTAAGAGACACAATGGATACCACCTTGGGCATGAAGGATGGATTGGTTCTGAGGGACACCATGTCCTCATGAAAGATGATGAAAGACTCCACTGCCATAAGGGCCTGTAATTCAGATACCCTTCTAGCTGAAGTGATCGCTAAAAGGAAAGCTGTTTTCCAAGAAATAAATTTTAAGTCTGCAGTAGCAGCTGGCTCAAAAGGAGGCAGAGTGAGTTTCTCCAAGACAAAGTTAAGGTACCAGGCTGGGGTTGGAGCTCTCCTGGGTGGTCTCAAATTTTTGGCCCCTCAGACGAACTGCTTGAGCAGTGGATGAGAGAAGAGGGGAGGTCTGTGTTATAATGAGCTGAAATGGCTGAGGCATGGATTTTAATGGAGGAAAAAGACAGGCCCTTGTGAAGCATCTCAGTTAAGTATTGTAAAATCTGAGGTAAATTGGGCGCTGCTGTGCTCATCCCTTGAGACTGGTTCCAGGCACAGAATCTTTTCCATCCATCACACTTTTGCTGAGGGATGGTAAAGGAGAGATTAAGTAATTAGCCAGGCTGCAAGGTTCAGTGTTGGAAACTGAGTGTGCAGAATCTGGTTCTCCTGCTGAGACAGCAGGGAAGGAGTCTGAGGCAGGTGACATGGAGATAACCGTGACACACTGCGCAGGAGGGGGTACCAGTGTTGGCGCGGCCAGTCTGGAACAATCAAAATCATCCTTGGTTTGTCCTGTTTGATTTTTAGTAGTACTTTGGAGAACAGAGGCAGAGGGGGGAAGGCATAGACTGATAGGTTTTTCCAGCTGAAGGACAGAGCATCCACTTTCCAGGCTTGTTTGTGGGGAGTCCTTGTGCAAAATTTGTCCAATTGGTAGTTCTGGGGAGAGGCAAACCGGTCTGTATATGGGCTCCCCCATTTGCTTGTCAACATGTTGAAAATCCTTGGTTCCAGTTTCCACTCGTGTGGGTCTATGAGGTTTCTGCTTAGACTGTCTGCCAGTGTATTTAATTTTCCTGGCAGGAATTAAGCTTGTAGGTGCACTTGGTAGCTCAAGGCTGTTCCACAATCCCATGGCTAGGTCTGCAGAGGGGGTAAGAATGTGTACCCCCCTGCATGTTTATGTATCACATAACAGTGGTGTTGTCCGTCTTTACCATTAGTTGTCCTGGAAGAATGTGGTCCTTGAAGGCTGTCAGAGCATTCTGTACAGTTAACATTTCTTTTTGATTGATATGCAGGTGCATTTGACTTGGGTTCCATTTGCCCTGAATGCACTTGCATAGTAAACCTTGACAAGAGAACACAGCTCTATCTCTTATGAGTCTGAATTTTTTCCCACTTTAATACCCTGTTACTGTTGTGTTCTTAAATACCACTGTCTTCCTAGTTGTTAATTTGACCATATATCTCCTTCCCTCTTTCCTTTCACTGGCTGGTATAAGCACAAAATTATAATTTTTTTAAATCACTCCCTTTCAACTATTTAAATTTATTGGCCATCCCATTGTATTCCATAGCACCAGAAATACAAAAGTGCCCACACCTTTTTAATCTATCCTGGTCTTTTAAAAATAGTGGCTCTCCACTTAGACAGCTCAAGCTTAAGTTATCCACTTACACATCTAACTGCTTAGTGCATACTGCAGTGTTTATGATAAACCATTTTTTCAGCTTACCTTTAAACATCTATTGCAAGACCACCAGTTACTGGAGAGCCCACATTCTGCCTCTCAGCAGTCATTTTGGGATTAGTGCTTATGTTTTCTCCTGGTAAGAGAAGCAGCAAAGGGACAATATTTCCTGGAGACTGCTGATCACCAGAAAGCCTAATAACTGCTTTATAGGTGACAGCTTGGAATCTGTGCTTATATTCTGGTCCTGGTGAGAGAAGGAGCAGAGTGCACTGATTCCTGTCTGTTTCTGGTTGGAGAGTGAGTGTCTGTGCTTAATGTTCCTGATTGGTCTGTTGCTATTCAAGGCATCTACCAGAAAAAGGCTACAAGCCTATAGCCCTTTGCATCATCTTTGACGAGACCGTGGATCACCAAACAGGCAGTGGCCTGCTTCTCTTCTTGGGAATGGTGGTTTTTTGCGTCTGGTGAGCGAAGAAGCAAAAGAGCATTGTATCCCAACAGAGTGAAGCGGTGGTGAGATCAGCATTAGTAATAGCTACGCAGTAGCCATTGATACGACTCCCCTCTTTTCATCACTCTTGACAAGCTAATTGTTTTCAGTAAGTACTATTTGATTTGTTTATAACTTCATAGTATCTGCCTAAATATTTCATCCTTAAATTTTCAGGGTCTACGTATTAGTTTCCCCTCAAGTGTTTGGCAGTGCTCTGTACAGACTCAGACACCTGGAGTGACATTTTTCCTGTAAAAGCACAACTGAAATTTTTCCAATACCTACTCGCACACAGGACAACTAGTTTGCAGTGACAAGCACTATCCACATAGTTGCAAACCAGATACTCCTGACAGTGACTGGTATTCTCACTCCAACTGTCTGATCAATAAAAAAGGGTCTGTTGCCATGGATCTGAAAGTTCCTACTGTCTCCATTATCAGCTTGATGGACATGGGCAACCTGAGGCAATGCAGAAATTGCCTCATGTTTACTGAAAACCAGTTAATTCTCAAACAAACTGATATGGTATGTGAGAGATGTATTTACACAATGTCACTGGAGGCATTACTCTCGCATAAAATTACTCCTAATATCAATAAGATTGTCAGTAGTACACACGCTGCACCCATCACTCACAATTCAAAGCAGACATACCGACCCACATCTGCTGACGCACTTACATGTAAACATTCCTAAACCACAAAGACCTCCTAGACGAAGTACACATAACAAATACGTTCAGCAGCCCCAAATGCGGTCTTTCAAAACAACGCCCACATCATCTCACAGTGCTACATCTCATGGAGCCTCTAACTAGTCATTGGAGACTTCATCGTGACATACACCGATGTCCCTCTCACCAGATTGAGGAAGGAAAAAGTTACAGTCAGATGCCTATCAGGGGCTACAATTCACCACATTAAGCATGCACTCAGGTCACTGAACCACAATTACCAATATGACTCAGTCATAGTCCACATGGGAGTAAATGACCTGAGATGTACCTCCCTAGACTATATGGAGAGAGACATCATGGAGTTCTCAAAATGTGTGTCTCAGGCTGGTATGAGCCTAGCACTGAGCAGCATTTTACCCTCTCCAAGGATGATGCCACAATACTAACAAAAGATGACTGACTTTAATACTTGGCTTAGTTTCTGGTGTCATTCTAAAGGTGTGCAAAATTTGTCAGCATGGAAGGAGATAGTCAACAGACCAAGCTGCTTTTCCAGGGATGGTCTGCACCTCTCCCCTCTAGGATTTCGATTGTTAACTAAAACATTGTTCTTCTCCCGTAGTGCCTTTTTTAGGCAATGCCAAACTGAAAGTACTTCTGACACAGCAAATCAAAACCAAGAAAATCTAAAGGTATTACTGCTGAATGCTAAGAGTCTAAACAAAAAACTCCACTCCCTAGAAGCTCTCTTTACCCTAGACAATGCTGACATCTGTGCGGTCACTGAGACAAGGTTTAAAGCTGCTGAGAGCACACCAACAGTGCATGGTTATAATGCCTTCCACACATTTAGGCCAGCTACTTCACAGGCAGAGACTAAAGATGGAGGTATCTATTTACATCAAAAATAAATATACTTCAAGGTTGGTCAAACAGGATAATGCACTTGATCTGCTCCATGTTCAAATCACAATAGGTAAAATCAAATACCACTTCTTTACAAGCTATAGGTCCCCCTCTATGACCCCGGAAACCCATGCCATGCATTTAAACTTATTAGAAACACTAACCATCCAACCCAATACCATAATCTTGTGTGACTTTAGCTACCTCACTATTAACTGGGAATCCTATCTGACACCAAACGTACATGCACAGAGATTCCTGGATTTTGTAAACACAAACTCCCTGCACCAGATAGTCAATACACCGCTTCACACCCTCTACTGTAATGCCTTCCCTGGTAAGGTCAGACCACAAAATGGTCTCCTTTGAAGTAAAAATAAAACCAGGACCCCCAGCTAAACTTGGAATATTCAGGAACTATTCTAAGGCTACCTCCTGCTATTAAGTGAGAACCTGGCAAAATTTCAAGCCCCCATAAACCCTGAGAACACTGCTGCCTATGCAGAACTGTTCACAGAAACCCTGTACAAGCATGTTAATAGCTGCATAGAGGCAGGTGTACCCTCCAGGAAGAAGTTCAGAATTAACTAAAAAAACAAGCCACCCTGGTGGAATCACAAAATCAATAGGCTGTAAAACAGGAAGAAGTAAATCATGCCAAAAATTAGGAGGCGCAACACCCAACAGGATAAAAGCACTCTCATCAAACTAACCAAACAACTTGGAGGACAAATAAAGTCTACCAAGGCCAAATTTGTGGTAAGTTTGGCCTCCCAGACCAAGGACAACCACAAAACATTCTTTAGCTATGTCTGCAACCTCAAAGGCAATACACAATTGTGTGCAGAGCTCATTGTAAATGGAGCCACCTATAATGAAACAGAAGATATAGCAAACCTCCTGGCTGATAAATTCAGCTCCAACTTTACACCTTTCTCTCCCTCAACCTTCCCTCAAGAAATATCAAATATAACTCCCCCTACTATCACTAGGGAAAAGAACCTTAATGTTCTCTCTAAGACCAAGAACACTGCATCAGTGGGCCCAGACAATATCCCAGTAAGCCTTCTAAATACAATGAAACATGACCTATCAGGGCCTCTAGAATTTCTATTTAACTGTAGCCTCCAAACAGGCTTCATGCCTCATGAATGGAGAAAGTCAACAGTCATCCCTCTACACAAAGGTGGACGTCTACAAACCCTGGAAACTACAGACCCATAAGTTTCACTAGTCTTGCATGTAAAGCCATGGAAAGAATTATCATGGATATGATCGAGAGAGATACAGTAAACCTTCAAACACTGAACTCAACCCAGTTTGGTTTCAAGGGCAGATCATGCATACTCAATCTGGTGGGCTTCTTTGAGAAGGTCACCAAAGCAATGGATGAGGGCAAAATCGTTTACACTGCCTACCTTGACCTGGTCAAGGCATTTGAAACAATACCCTACTCAAGCATTGTTGAGAAACTCAAGAGGTTAGGTACAAACCCGTATGTCACCTGGTGGATAGTCAAATGTTTCACAGACAGGACCCAGGAAGTTAGAATTGGGGAGACCACCTCTACAAAGAGGCCAGTCAGAAGTGGAGTCCCTCAGGGATCAGTCCCGGGACAACTCCTTTTTGGCATTTACTTCTCAGAAGTCAAAGCCAATGTCAGTGGTCGCTGGCTGACTAAATTTGCAGATGATTGCAAATTAGGTGCTGTCACTGAATCTCACACTGACACAAATGTTCCCCAGGAGGGGCTGACACAGACAAACAACTGGTGTCAGAGCCATGGACTAAAACTAAATGCCAATAAATGCATAATAGTATCCTTTAGGAGGTCATCCATCCCTGGTAACTATCATATTGACAACACACCCCTTAGAGATGACCCAGCAGTCAGGGACATAGGGACAAACATAGATAGTAATCTAGCCTTTGACCACTGTGTGTCTACAGTGGTGAGGAAATCATTCTATGTTGTGCAACTTATAAACAATGGTATGGCATCTAGGTCCAAGGAGGACCAAGAGGAAAAAACGCTGAGAGAAGAAGGGAGCCACTTTTGAGATTTTAAGTATTTTTTCTCTGTTTATTTGCTAAGTTTTTCTGCATAGCTGCCTAGCTTGAGCATTTTCTGGCTTGTTAAACTTGATTTCTGTATTAGTAGCTGTATTTAGAGCACAACCAAAAGCTGTTTGCTGAAATTCCTGTTTGCACTTAATTTTAAATCGTTTTTTTCTTAAAACTTGCATATTTTCTGTCCTTGACCTAGCACTCTTGTGTGGGGTCATTTACTGCACTGTTATAACTTGATATTACTTGTGAACCTCTGCTATCTCTGTAAAAACAAAAACAAAAAAAATCTTGCTTTTTCCCACTTTTCTGAGAGTTAAAAAAGTTCAGTTACAGGCTTGCTGTTCCTGAACTGTTTGAAAGTTTCTGTGAGGCCATTTTTGCTTGGGCTGGAGGAGGGTCTCTCTGTTGATCAGTGGCAGTGACTAACATTGAGCAGCTTCCCTGCCCCCCGTAGAGGTGGTTACTGACTTGAAACTGTAGTTTTATTTTCCCTTTTGGGTCTATTCCTGCTTCTTTCCAGCCCCTGCTATCAAGCACGCTTTAACGTGCTTTAGCGCAGAGTTGCCACTAGAGCAGCATCGGGCAGCGCCGGTTAAACTCTTTCTGGCTCCAGAAAGTCTGTTTTTCAATTTTTCCCTTAGAACTGCTCTGTTAGGAACCTAAACAGTTTACACCTACACTAAAAAGTGCAGCACTTGTTCCAAATAGCTTTTTCTTCTCAAAAAGCTCAGCACTTGTCTTAGAAGCATATCCCTTGTCTTATAAGCATTCTCTTTGCAGGTCAAGCACTCCTATATTATACAAATCTCTCACTAGCAAAACTACCCAGGAGTGCCCACTTCCCTGCTAAGCCCACTACTTTTCTGTCTCATACCAACTCATAATTCTTTCTAGCATGTCAAAGGGTCAGATGCTGGCGTCCTCTCCTGCCCAGTTGGTGAATCTGGGAATTCTGAGACAATGTTACAATTGTCTCATTTACACGGACAACCCTCTCCTCCTCCCACGTAACACTAACACTTGTGAGAGATGCGGCTATTTAGCCAGACTGGAGGCTGAGCTCTCTCAACTCAGGACTGGCAAGACCAGGCAGGAGGAGAAGGCAACTACACACACCACAATACCAGTCTCACATAACTCAACCACACCACTGAATCAAACACATAAACACACTAAGACATACTCGGAGGCTCTGAGTAAAAACTTACCTAAACAGCAGAGGCCTCCAAAGCAGACACCCAAGCAACTGCAAACTCAATACACCACACAAACAACACACAAACAACAAAATCATTGTGCAAAGCAGTCACTGCCCTTAAGGCCAAATACAACACCAAACATACTTGTCATAGGTGACTCCATAGTCAGACACACTGACGTCCCGCTCACCAGACTGAGTAAGGAGAAGGTCACAGTAAGCTGCCTGTCGGGCGCTAGAATCCGCCACATAACACAAGCACTCAGGTCTCTCAACAGCAGGTACAAGTACGACTCAGTCATTGTCCACGCTGGTGTCAACGACCTGAGACGTACCTCCTTGGACTACATGAAAGAGACATTGAGGAGCTCTCTGATTATGTAGCCCAGGCAGGTATGACCCTGACCTTGAGCAGTATCCTACCTTCACCTAGAATGATGCCACAATACAGTGATAAGATGATCAGCTTTAATAATTGGCTTAAATTCTGGTGTCATTCAAAGGGGATCCAATGTCTGTCTGCCTGGGATGACATGCTGGACAAGCCACGCTGCTTCGCAAGGGACGGCTTGCACCTGTCACCCCTAGGCTTCCGGATATTGGCAAAGGCTCTTGCCACCCCATAGTGCCTTTTTAGGCAAGGCTCAAATTCTAAACCTACCACCCTACAACACAAAAAGTAAAAACTAAGGGTAATGCTGCTCAATGCCAGAAGTCTCAATCTCAAGATGCACGCACTCGAGGCCCTTCTCAGTATGGAGAACATCGATGTCTGTGCTGTGACAGAAACCTGGTTCAAGGCTCCTGAGAGCACCCCAGCACTAGCAGGTTTCACCTCATATCATGCGTTCCGCCCCAAAATCCGGACAACACCAAGAAAGGAGGGTGTCCATATTCATAAAGGACACCCACACCTCAAGGTTGGTGGCAACGCACGATGCATCGGAGACCATCCAGGTGCAATTAACCATAGGCAAGACTGCTCTGCAATTTGTAGCATGTTACAGGCCACCCTCTCAAACTCAGGAACCTCACATGGCCTTCCTGAAAACAATGGAGGGATAAATGTATCTCCAAACACCATCATACTAGGTGACTTCAACTACCCTAATATAGACTGGGAACACTACTCAAGCCCAAACACTCTAGCCCAAAGGTTCCTGGAGTTCATAAACTCAAATGCCATGGAACAACTAGTCACCATCCCCACAAGAGAAGAAAACATACTTGATCTCATCATCACGAACATGGGATCAAAATGTTCAACACCCGAAGTATACCCCTCACTGGTGAGATCAGATCATAAACTAATCTCGCTGGAGGTCCTCATCCCGCCCCCACCTGAAATAAAAAAGACCACAGTGAAAAACTTCTCAAAAGCTGACTTCACACTTCTAAAAACTAATGTGGTCTCCTTTAAGGCCCCTGAGCCAGTGGTAAACATTACTCAAACCGCTGAATCACTTACAAATGCCTTCTACCAGCACCTACAGGACTGCATGGATCAGGCAATCCCAAACAAAACTAAGACTCTTTGTACCAAAGGCAAGCGTCCAGTCTGGTGGACCCCAGCCATAAACAAGCTCTACAACAAAAAGAGGAAGCTACTACAAGATAAAGCAAAATCCTTGAAAGGTAAGACACCTTTGATCATTATAAGTAAAAAACTAAGAGCTCTCATAAAATCATCCAAGGCAAATTTTGAGAGAAAAATCGCCAAGGACTCAAAAGACAATCATAAGGCCTTCTTTAGCTATGTTAGAAACCTAGGAGGAAACTCCCAGATATGCTCAGAATTAGTTCAAAATGATGTGAAGATTACTGAACCTACACACATTGCCAACATACTGGCTGACAGGTTCAGTGCAAACTTCCCCCCTCCCCAAAGGAGAGATATCTATACCAGAGGATTGTAGCCCCCAAACATCTCCAACACCCAGGTGAGAACTGCTCTCTCCAAAGCAAAAAACACAGCATCCATGGGACCGGATGGTGTCCCCGGCTGTGTGCTCCACGAACTCAATGAGGAATTAAACCCGCAGTTAGGACAGCTGTTTAATCTTAGCCTCACCTCAGGATACGTACCCAAGGAGTGGCGCACGGCGACTGTGGTCCCACTTCACAAGGGCGGTGCCTCCACCGACCCTGGAAATTTACGTCCCATTAGCTTGACAAGCCTTATCTGCAAAGCCATGGAGAGGATCATAATGGAACTCATAAATAAAGACATAGGGAACTTGCAGACTTTGGATCCAACCCAGTTTGGCTTTGTCAAAGACAGATCATGCCTTTTAAACTTGGTTGACTTTTTCGAGACAGTCACCAAGGCCATTGATGAGGGAAAGGCAGTCCATACAGCCTACCTTGACCTGGCAAAGGCCTTTGACAATACCCCACTCAGGTATCATCGAAAAACTCATCAGCTTGAATGTAAACCCATACATCACAAGATGGGCTGCAAACTGGCTAAGTGACAGAACCCACAAGGTCAGAGTTGCTGGAGCCATGTCAGACTCAAAGCCTGTCACAAGTGGTGTCCCACAGGGATCAGTCCTGGGTCCACCCTTGTTCGGCATCTACTTTTCTGAAGTACAAGCAAACACAGGAGGGTTATGGCTGACAAAGTTTGCAGATGACTGCAAACTGGCCATAGTCGAAAACACATCTGACACAGATATCCTTCAGAAGGGCCTCACAGAAACGGATAACTGGTGCCAGAGCCATGGCCTAAAGTTAAATGCCAAGAAATGCATAGTCATACCCTTCGGGAAAAACAAGGTTACCCCTAGCTACCATATAGGTGGCAATCCACTGAGCACAGAAGAAGTCATCAGGGATCTGGGGACCCAGGTTGACAGTAGCCTTCGCTTGACACTCATGTTGCTAAAGTAGTTAGGAAAACCTTCTACATTGCCCACCTGATCATGAAGGGATTCACATCTAGATCAAGGGAGGTCATCGTCCCCCTGTACTCATCACTCATTAGACCTATGATTGAGTACAATGCCCCATTCGGAATGTATCTGACCCGACACCTGCAGCAGCTGGAAAGGCCCCAAAAGTTCCTCACCAAAAGGATAAAGGGTCTCAAAAATATGTCTTATGCTGCCCGACTGAAAGAACTCCAGCTCTATTCAGTCTCATACCGCTTGCTCAGAGGAGACCTGTGCCTGACATATAAGACCATGTCAAACCCTGATTTGATGAATATGCTTCACCTCATAAAATCTAGATCCCTCAGAACCACAAGGGCGGGAGACTTAAACCTTGACACGGTTATTAATAGAACGTGCTGGAGGGACAGATTCATCACCCAGAGACTCCCTATGCTGTGGAACAAAATCCCGGTACATGTGAGGCAGAGCACCTCGCTGGCCTTGTTCAAGAGGAATCTTGACCAATGGATGGGGGATCGCAGATATACCCCAGGGATTACTTCAGTGTCACTGCTTGACAGAGGCACAGCAAAATAATAGGCATAGTTGTATTCAAACTAAAGGGGTGGCGAAAGCCAAATAACTATGGGCTAGGCTTATAAATGCCCTTGGGCAGATAGCCTAGTATGAACCTATGAACCTATAAGGAAGTCATTGTTCCACTGTATTCGGCATTCATCAGATCTATCACTGAGTATAGTGCCCCCTTTGGTATGTACCTAACCAGACATATCCAACAATTAGAACATCCACAGAGGTTCCTCACTAAAAGAATACAGGGCATAAGTAAAATGTCCTATGCAGAATGCATCAAGGCTCTATCCATGTATTCTGTCTCCTACAGGCTTTTGAGGGGAGATCTAAGCCTGGCAAACAGAGCATTGTTAGACCCCACTCTGATGGGCATCCTGCAAATCCACAAAACAAACAGCACCAGAATTACCCATTATAAAGACTTAAACCTTGCCTGTGATATAAATAGGACATGCTGGACAGATAAGTATGTATCCCAGGGACTACCCTGTATATGGATCAGGCTCCCTATCCGTGGGAAGCAAAGTTCCTCCCTAACCCAATTCAAGTGCAAATTGGACAATTGGGTAGGAAAACAGAAATTCATCCCTGGTTTGGTACCTATGTCTCTAATGGACACCAGTAACCTGTAAATGATTCATCTCCCAAGACCATGCTTACACTTATCAAGGGTATCAGAACTTGTCAGAGATTTGGGATGTATGGCTAGGCTTAAAAAGGCCCTTGTGGTCATTAGCCTAGTAAACACCTATGAACAGTGTCTAATACAACAGAATCAGGGACGACCACTGCAGAATAATGACACTGACTCTCTCTTGCCAAAAGATAACAATCAGGATTTTATTAAGGGAAATCTCAGTGCTAGGTATGTAGTCCAAAATGTATACTGAAGTGGATAAACAATGTTACATTCCAAAAGGTGAAAATTAAGCTATGACTAGAGCACTTTCTCAAGGAACTTGCTGATGAAGGCAAGTTTTGAGATGAGGTGCTAACTCTCAAGATCAGTAATGGTGTTTTGAGGAAAATAATTACCAAAGTCTCCCTTAAAAGAGATGGAAAAACTTGGACTCAAGTGAGTATCAAATAGACAAAGGGACCCAAGATCCCTAAATATGAAAAAGACAGCCTGAACAGAAAGGGTCCAAACCAAATGTAGCTAAATGCATGCTTGAAACAAATGAAAAAAAAAATTAATGCAATTATGCAAACTAGTCTTTTTTCAAGTCCAAAAGACAATCTTCAGGACTGTTACTGAACTCAGTAGATGAAACAGGGAATCAATCATTTTGGCCAAGGAAAGCACAGCCACAAAGAACTAAGGAGAAAAACGGGGAAGTGCAGTCTATCATAGGATCATAGGAAATACAAGGCAAAGGAGTGTTATGACCATTTACACCTTGCCAGCTCCCGCCCTTAAACTAAACCTCCTCTCTTGAGGAGACCCTGGCCAGTCAAAAACCAGGGTGAACTTGGGAAATCCCATCCAATCATACAGCTCCTGCTTGAAGGACGATAATGCATCACACTGCTTAACATTTAGTGGGATGCTGTTCCAGAAGTGGGGAAAAGCACTGTGTAATCAATCTCTCTCTCCACCTTGTTTTATTTATATACTGGTGAAGATTTAGATACTTAGTTCTGGTATTTGTGGGACTACTGATTTGTGGAGGAACAAAAGGATTCAGGGTCACTGGGCCCCTAACAGCACAGAAGGCAAAGCGTATATCTCCTGTCAGGAGTCTACAAGATACTGAATACAGGGACAGTACTTCCAGTCTTTTTTGATAGCTTTGGGTTTTCAAGCCAACCTTCTTAGTTAGGAACCTTTGAGGTCATTCTAGTTGTTTGAAATGACTAGTACAGTACATCCCAAATGGACCACATTATTCAATAATTGGCTAATCAATGTTGAATGTAAGCGGACAATGTCCTCTTTAGATAATGGGTCATATTCCCTTGGCAATGAGCTGAGCTAAGTAGAAGCACTTTCTGACTACTGTCATTGCATGAAGATCAAAGGAGTAGGAATTATCAACTTCCAAGGTCTCTAACATACTAATTTTTGAGTGGGATATTATCTGTTACATGCTAGGGGACAGTAGTCTACCAAATGTGACAATGTTGCACTTTTAGCATTTAAATTAATCCAGTTTTAGCACACCAGTTACAAGTGTAAGTTCTTGCTGAAGGTCTTGGGTATCAGACGGTGACAAGAGAGTGACACCCAGCTTATAGTCATCTGCTGACTTAATTAGCCAAACGTCATGATTCAAGGTCTGGAGATCAAAAATGTAAATTCCAAACAAAAGGAGTCAGTCCCACCATGGAGCCATGCATAACACAATTTGTCACTTCATACATTCTGATGAGGCACCTGTTACCCGCATCATGTGGGTTCTGTTCTTTAACCATTTTGCTATCACACCAAAATGGGATCTATTTGTATGCATTAAACTTACTAATTATGCTAGCAT
Organism: Protopterus annectens; assembly: GCF_019279795.1. Lineage (NCBI taxonomy): Eukaryota > Metazoa > Chordata > Ceratodontiformes > Protopteridae > Protopterus > Protopterus annectens. Next base: position 476,735,780 of record NC_056731.1, read on the forward strand.
GAATACCTTGGGCAGCTCAAGGTTCACCATTGGGTAGCATGAACACTGTCAACAGCTTGTGTTAACTCTTTCAAAGAAGTTGACCACATTCATTAGACACAATCAAACTTTGAAAAAGACAGACTGCTACCTCGTGAGGTTTTTAATGTCATAGTACATCAGGTCAGTTACAATAAGCTCTATAGCTTTGCAAATAATGAACTTATAGTTCCTGGGGTCAGTGGGGCTACCCTTTTGGGGTGACATTAGTACTGCTGTGTGCCAAACAACAGGGGACAAAGCCAGAGGCTAAACACAGGTTAAATAGTTTAAGAAGAGGCTCCGTCATGGCTTGTTTAGTAATGTTTATTAAACAGCCAGTTATATTATCAGGTCCCATGGAGGAACCAGTTTTAGTCTTGTAGAGCACCTTTAGTACACATTCTTTAGTGATGGGGGGGGGGTCTGAGAGCTTGATGATAAGCGGGCTTTGGATAGTCACTTCTGGAGTGAAACTTGCAGTGAATTTGTTTGCTGCTAAATTGGCAATGTCTCCTGGGTCACAGTATGTGGTGCCATTATGAATAAGTTCAAAGCACTGCTGGGTGACACCACTTAGTTTCCTAATGTAGCTAATGAAGGATCTGTAATTGTCTTTCACTGCAGATATTAACCTAAGTTCACAGGCTGCATTAGTAGTCCTTATAGTATTTTTCAAGTTTTTAGTAAATTTTCTGATGTTATCTTTGATTTGATGATGTTTTGTTCTGCTGCATACTTTAAGGAACTTTTGTTTATCTGCAAAAATTATTTAGGTACTTAAGTATTATCGCAACCACATTTTTAACCTCCTGTAATTAGTAATATTTTCACAAAACGACGGCATAATTATATACAATTATAAGTAATATATGTTACTGTATAAGTACAAATGAGTCGGTAAACTTCCACTTTGTACTCTTTTCATATTGCTTGGAAAAGAGGAATCAGAATAAGAAGCGCAAGAAGGAGGTTGTCAACCACCTGCAAATGGACAACAATTGTCATCAAGCACATTACTGAAAAGATACAGCCTACAACCATTCTGTGTACCACTCTGCCCAAAAAAAGCAGGGTAACTGTGATCCTCTAAATGTTTAACTTGGTTGTACTACTTTTAAAACGAGCTTCCTAAATCAACTCTCGAGAAAGACTTCTGATTATGGAGGCTTCAATTACATGTCGGTTGCATCCATCAAGTCCAAGAAATGCTACTTTTCTTCGGACAATCTGGTGTCTGTATTCAGAATGTATGGCATGACCCTGTTTTGCTTGAAAGTCAAGCTCCTTCGTAGATGTTTTCTACCACTTAGTGAACGTCAAATTGCAGAGCAGAAAGGACTCCAGAATTGTTGCTAATATAGCAACACTCACTTGCTCGGATCCTGTCTGCGAGTAAACGATGTAAGTAAGCGTTTTCAGCCCCAGAAAGACAGACAGGCACAACCTGCTTATTTCACAGAAATTAAACATTTCTAACGTATTCTGCTGCAGATTTCAGGTTTACTGAATGTAAAAGTCAGCAAAAGTTTTAGGCGACCAAAAATGTATTTAATTATACGGGGTTAGAAATGTGGTTGCATTAATACACAAGTACCATTATTTATACTGGTAGACCACCAAAGTGGTTTGATTTTAAATTTCCCCATTACATTTAGATTTAGTTGGGACTGACACTTGTACATTTATCCAAGTGACACAGAACTCCTTTGAGACTCTACCTGCTGTGGCAACACCTGAGGTTATGTTGCTTTAAGTGATTTTCTAAACTTTGTCAGCAAATTTGATCAGATTTGTATGCAAGTATACAGGAATGGAGGGGGTGCTTTCTAAACATTTAATCCAAGTTTTGGTAATTCCACTGATACTGATGCTTTCCAAATGCAGGAGACTCAAAGTTGGGCATTCTGTTGCTGAGACATCTGGCACTGAGCAGAGCTACCTTAATGTGATCTTATTTTGATTTTATTTGTTAATTAAATTTGGGATGTCAGCTGGACTGTACATAAAAAAGGGCATTATGGGGTAGCGAAGGTTTAGCCAGTGTATGGAAGCCTTGGAATGAGAGGTGCAGAGCATCCTTAGCAAAGTAAATAGAACTGTTGAGTAACTCAACCCATGATGACACATACTGGAATGACACCAGCTATTCAGCCAATTTTTGACACCAATTATCTTTTATTCGTTTCAAGAATACAGTGAATAATGATATGATGAATAAAGACCATGCACTCCAAAAAATGACACAAATTGTCTGTTTATCATGCCGCTATTTACTGTGTTCTTGGTCTGTATTTTGAATATACAGGTTACCATGCTTTTTTAGTTCTTTTCTTTGCACCTAGCAATCATTCTAAGGATTTCACACAGGACCAAAGTCTTATCTGCATGTGTGACGCGCATGGAGAGTCCTGACATGCCTCTCTGCATATCCCACAATGATGATCATCATCATCATGTCGGTCACATTTGTTAGGTGAAAGGGCCCTTTAAATATCAGATATTCTGGCAACTGAAAGACATCTCAACATCACTGTCCTAAAAAAAACACTTTGCAGGGAATATATTGTCCCCTTAGAAAAAATACTTTATACTGTCCCCAAGAAAAAATACTTTTAGCAACAATTATTTACAGTTTCAAAAGTATCACCCTCATTTTATGAAAAACAACATACCTAGGGGACAATATATTAGGGCTTCAAGACAGACAACGGACAATGTAAAAGTGGAGAAGGAGGTTGAATTCCATTACCTCCTTGTTTTTGAATAGGGGCTATGAATACAACTTATTGACAACTAAAGCAGAAGAAATTAGAGGTAAAAAGGAAAGTTGTATCCCACCCATACTGTTGAAACCCCCTACAAAAAATTGAGAGAAACTATGACACAGTAGGAGCTGTCTGGATGCTGTCTGGACATGACAGCTGATAGTGAGACCATACAATCTATCATTATGGATAACTGGAAAATTCTGGGAGGAAACATTGATTTAATCTCATGTATTGAGCACTGGCCCGAGGTTTGTGTACAAAAAACATTCCAATTTAAAAACCCTATTACAGAAAGACACTACAGAAATGGTGAGAGCCTGTATATTTATGACTACAGAAAAAGGTATATATAGATGTGGGGACTGCTCAATTTGCAGATACATTTTAGAGGGACCTTATTTATGTTTACTTCATTGAATTATACTATTCAGATTCCAGGGGGGTTTACCTGTAAATCTAGAGTAGTAGTTGCCACTAGCACATGTTCAGGCAGCAATGCCTATCACATAGGCTTGACAACTAGAAATTTAGAAGCCAGAATTAAGGAGCACCGTTATGCAATAAAAACAAAAAATGAAAATAATGCACTTTATAAACACTCTCAGACTTGCTCCACATTTAAGAAATTTCTCTTCATTGTTATAGAGTATGTTCCTATAGACAGAAGGGGGGGGGGATTTTAAGACTAGAGTGGTATAGAAAGACACGCTATGGCAACTTAAAGTAGAGGCTGATAAGCTTCCCGATCTTTATTTATTTTATTTTTATTTTACATTTGTTGACCGGGCTAGTCCAGCTGGATATATGTCCATTTTCAGTGGAGGCCCGGGGAGAAAAGCTCCAATGGTTATAACAAGTTTAGGGAATACAAAAAATAACAAAGCAAAACAAAACAAAAATTCAGCATAAAAGATAAAAAGACTTTAGTATAGGCAATATACATGTCAGAGGAAATATACATAACAAGATAGTGTTCCTAAAAAAGTTATTAAATAATTGCAATACGCAAATTTGATAATATCAAAACGTAGTGTGAATAATACATAGTTATACTAATATCGATGTCAAAAATATATATATATTTTTTATTTATATAGTATATATGAGATAAGTTATATCCACAAGGATGTTATGTCAGTAGGGATCAGTCGGGATGTAGTAAAGAGAGAAGGAAGTATTGTAGTAGAGGAAAGGAAGAAGAAAGGTTAATCAGGGTTGGTACAGGAGCAAAGCCAGTGTTTATTAAGATGGATTCTCAGTTGTTTTTTAAAGAGTGGACAAAGATGAGATATTGGGTGGAAGTTTGTTCCACATTTTGCCAACTGAGTTGGAAAAAAGGCAATCTCCTGCAGCATTATTGGGTTTGGTACTATTAACTAGTAGTTTATCTGAAGAACGTAGTTGTTTGATCTTAATGATGCTATTAACAAAGTATTTTTTAAAAGATAAAAGACTGAAATTAGTAAACTGTACTTAATTGTTTTTTGTTCTATTCACTTTTTATTGTTGAATTACTGGTAGGACCGTTGTGTAATTAATGCTTTTTTAATGTACTTAATTGGTTAATTAAATGATTTCTTTACTGGGTAAAACAATGTATAAATAGCTAATGCTGGAAATGGTATATTCATTCTGATTAAGTCCCTTGAAGATGAAAGCAGAGAATAAAGTTTGTGAACGCTATTTTTTGTTGTTTGTTTCTTCCAGTATTCCATGAGAAGTGCCTTTGGTGTGTTTTTGTTTTATTGTTTTTGTTTTTCATGACCACTATCAGTTCGGACTGTTTTATTTTATCGTGTCCTCGTCCAGTCAAGTGAGAAGAGAATCACTCTGTCAGATGACACTCATCATTCACTAAAATGCTATTATTTACAGAGAGGTCCTGTGTACTGGATTTGAGATGACTTAAATCCTGTTGGCTACTTATGTCTGCCATAAGGGGACGTGGTGTTTCATTGAGACCTAGTCTATGTGGGTCTAGAAGGCTTTGACAATGATTTTTTACAGACTCAGTGCAAGACATTTTAGTGTAGGCTGGTGAATAATGTTGTAGAAGTATGTACTGCTCGCAGTCTTTTTTTTTTTTTTTTCCAAAGAGTGAGGCTACTGTGTTAGTTAAATATTTTTTTTGTGCGTGTGTGTGTGTGTGTGTGTGTGTGTGTGTGTGTGTGGGAGATTAAAGTGTCTTCTACTACGTAAACGTTCACTATCTGCCAGCATTATGCAATTGATAGACAACTTAAGGAAACCAAGTGGAATGAGACTGGAAAAAAATGGAAGACAAGCAAGCTGTTCTTCAATTATAGTGTACAGGTCTGGAGAAATTAAATATTACAAAAACATACTTAATGAAGTAAAAGATGCAATTTAAGTCTGTTGCTAGAGATGTGTCATTCTAACGAAGGTTACTTAGTCAAGTGCAAATCAGATGAAAAAGTTCAAATGAAGTCACTTTCATGGAAATGTAGGATTCTTTTGTCTCCACTGTTGTGTGACCTCAGAGAAGGTAAATTAGAAGTTATGTACTCACCATAACGTTCCATCTGAGTAGGTGACTTCATTCGGATGCAACCTGTGGGTATCGGATCCGACCTCGGATCCGAGCCGGCAATTCAAAAGCTTAGGCTCCGAGCTCCTAGCTCCTCCCTCTTACCCATAACCCCTTGCCAAGCCCTGACTGACCTCAGATTGAGTTTGCCTCAAAATACTGACAACAGTACACGAAAAAACAGCATAAATACTCGCTCTATAAAGGTCAGGGGATGGAGGATGGTTGCATCGAATGAAGTCACCTACTCAGATGGAGCGTTATGGTGAGTACATAACTTCTAAATCTGAAGTAGGAAGACTTCATTCGTCTGCAACCTGTGGGACAGAGTCCCCAGCTACCTGAATCTTGGGCCATCATGGAAGGATGTTTCAGAGCACCGCTGAGCCAAAGGATGCTCTTCCTCTAGAAACAACATCCACCTTATAATGAGAAATAAAAGTATGAGGCGAGGCCCAAGTAGCTGCAGCCGCAGATATCATCCAATGATACACGGGTCCTAAAGGCGGCTGTCGGGGAAACTGCCCTAGTAGAATGAGCCGTAACCCTCTGAGGAGCAGGTCTACCTGAAGTGTCATATGCCTGCAGAATACAATTAGCAATCCACTTAGAAAGTGTGACTTTAGATACTGCTTTACCCAGAGCAAATTTAGCAAAGGAAACGAACAGCTGATCTGATTTCCTGTGACCAGCTGTTCTGTGAATATAAAAACGTAATTGTCTATGAACATCCAAGGAATGCAATTTGTATTCTCCTTTGTTTGAGTACTTGGGAAAAAACACAGGTAAATTGATTGATTGGTTAATATTAGATTCAGAAGAGACCTTCGGAAGAAAAGATGGATTGGTCCTGAGGCACACCCTATCAGGGAAGAAAGAAAGGTAAAGGTTTGACACAGAGCCTGAAGCTCAGACACTCTTCTGGCTGAAGTGATAGCTACCAAGAAGGCAGTCTTCCAGGAAAGGTACTTTAAATCAGCAGAAGCTGCAGGCTCGAAGGGAGGAGCAGTAAGGGCTTGCAGAACTAAAGACAAGTCCCAAGGTGGTACAACCTCCTTGAATGGAGGCCTCAACAAAAAAATCCCTTTGAGAAAGGTTTTGCATAATTTCGCCGTCATGAGGGGAGCTGTCTCATGACCAATGTGATAATGCGAGATAGCTGCCAATTGTACCTTAATCGTGGAAGAACTTGCCCTTGATGAAAGAGGTCTGTTAAAAATCCAGCACCGCTGACATAGGTGCCGAGAAAGGATCCAAAGTTCTCTGTACCGCCCAAATAGAGAATCTCTTCCATTTACTCCGATAAACCTGACTGGTGGAAGGTTTATGAGCTGCCACTAAGATGGCCTTGACCGGTGATGAGATACCGGGAGTCCTAATCAAGGATGGAACTGGAGCAGCCAAGCTGTCAATTTCAGGGTGTGCAGATTGGGAACCGAAATTCCCAGAGGGTGGGAGATGAGATCCGGAATTGGATCCAGAATCCAGGGTGGATTGATTTTGTGAGACCATATGAAGGGGAACCAGGGTTGACGAGGCCAGAACGAGGCAATGAGAATCATTCTGCTCCCCAAACTGTTGGCTTTCTGCAGAAGCCTCTGCATCAGAGGAAGTGGAGGGTAAGCATAAAGGAGACCGGGAGGCCAAGCATGCACCAGAGCATCTCTCGGGAATTCCCCTGGTGGGAAGCAGAGCGAAGAAATTGTCGCATTTGGCGTTTGAGGGAGAGGCAAAAGATGCAACAGTGTTGCCCCCAAACGGCAAAAATCTTCTTCGCTACTTGAGGATTGAGAGACCACTCGTGAGGAGAAAGAATGGTGCGACTGAGCTTGTCTGCAAGGATATTGGACTTTCCCGGAATGTGCGTTGCTACCAGAAAGCGTTTGGTGGAAATTGCCCATTCCCAGACTCTCATGGCCTCTCGACAAAGGGGGTAAGACCTGGTTCCTCCCTGTTTGTTGATATACCAGACTACCGACATGTTGTCTGTCTGAATCGCAATAGTCCCTGAAGGAAGAACGTGGTGAAGTGCTTGCAACACTAGGAGCACCGCCCTCATTTCCAGGACATTTATATGCAATGACGTCTCTGTGGGATTCCACGTGCCTTGGACAATCTTTCCCGCAGAATGCCCCCCCCACCCGAGCCAAGAACCGTCCGTGCTCACTGTGCCTGCCGGAAATGCAGCACAAAAAGGTCTCCCTGCCAGGGGCTCCGGAGAAAGAAGCCACCAAAGAAGGGAGTCCCTGCACGCCTTGCTGACCGCAATCGGAGCGTTGAGAGAGGAACAAAGAGGGGACCACTGAACCTGAAGGGTCCATTGAAGAACCCGCATGCGTAAGCGAGCATGAATGAGAAGCGGAATAGCTGCCGCCATAGAACCTAGGGCCCTCAGGACCAAAGCTGCCGTTGGAGATGGTTGCAGGACTGCTGCCACATGACACATCAGGTTGGCAATTCTGTCTGGAGTGAGGAAGGCTCGCATTGATCTGGTGTTTAGTCTTCCTCCTATGAAATCTATAGCTTGTGTGGGGTGCAGTAAAGATTTCTCCCAGTTGATCGTGATGCCCAGCCTTGGGGCTAGTGGAAGAAAGTAGTCCCTGGCTGAGCACAGAAGATGCCTTGATGATGCCGTCAGGAGCCAGTCGTCCAGGTACGGAAAGACCTGTAATCCCTGGAGCCTCAGGTGGGCCGCTACCACCGCTAGCACCTTGGTGAACACCCTGGGGGCTGAGGTGAGACCAAAGGGGAGGACCCTGAACTGATAATGACTGGCTCCCAGCCGGAAGCGAAGAAAGTATAGATTGGAGGGTGACCATCCGGAACTTTTGCTTGGTTACTGACAGGTTCAGCTGGGAAAGGTCTAAGATTGGTCTTAGGTCCCCCGTTTTCTTTGGCACCAAAAAGAACCTGGAGTAAAACCCTAATCCGGTTTGATCTAGGGGGACGCGCTGGATGGCTCTTTTTCCTAGCAGCTGTTCGATTTCGACAGCTGCCGCCTCCCTTTGGTCGGGTGGAACATCTGGGAGGCTGCGAGATCTGGGAACCTTGTATAGGGGAATAGAATAACCTCTGGATATCACACGAAGCACCCAACGGTCTGTTGTGATGGACTCCCAAGAAGTCAGGTGCCTCGAAAAACGCCCCCTGACTGCCTCCAGAGACGGACAGCCGGGCAGCCCTTCAGGGCTGCTGCGTGGGTCTATCAGAGAAAGGTTCTCTGGACCCAAAGTTGCTAGGAGCCCCCCTGCCTCTAGGACGGCGACCTCCCGTCCTCCTCTGCCACGGAAGGACTGGTTATCCGGAGCAGGTTGGGACTGCTGCGATTTCCGGAACCACATCTTCTTCTGTCCCTTTTGGTTCTTAGAGAAGGACCTCTGGGGAGCTGAGAAGCAGACTCCGACGGCAGACAGCGTCTTCCCGTCCTTTTCGCTCTGGACTAATGTTTGAACAGTCTTGCCAAACAAGGCAGAACCATCGAAGGGGCATTCGCAAGGTCGCCTTGAAGGGCTCTGCAAAATCACAGTGGCGGAGCCAGGCCTGTCGCCTCATGACTAGGCCTGCTCCGCTGGCTCTAGCGGCTCCCTCAGTAGCGTGAGAAAGCAGCCACATAGATGTATTGGAAACTGATCTGAGAGTGGCCATTCGGGTGGAGTATACTTGTTTATCCTCACTCGACATGGACTCTGGGGGAGATGCAGCGTATTCTTTAATCAGATCCCGCTGCATCCTAATGATATGTGCCATGTAGTTCAGCGCTCTCAAAGAGAAGGTTGCTGAACTGAAAACTCGCTTCCCAATGCGATCCATCGAGCGGGACTCCTTGCCCGGAGGATGCATAGAGGAACTCTCCTGGGCCAATTCCCTCTTCGTGGCTGCAGCCATCATCATGGCATCTACTGGGGGGCCCTTGCTCCAGTGAGTGCGGTCCGCCGGAGGAAAGGATGCGGTCAGTGCCCTTGGGTACAGGCTCAACGCTCTCCCGATCCGTCCACGCTCTGATGGATATAAGATCCACCAGAGGGTCAGCAGGAGGGACACCCAAGAGGTAGATGGGCCGCCTAGAATGCCTCCAAGAACACAGACTCGTCCGAGGAAGCCTTGGGGGCAGACCACCCCCCCCGATCCTTAACATCTCCATAATGTCTCCAAATGAGACGTCTTCAGGGGGTGACCTTGGGGAGCCTTCCCCTTCATCCAAATCTGTGTCTTGATAACGGACTCGTGGGAGTCCATGTGCCTCCTTTTGCACTTGCGCTTCCGAGGTACTTCATCGGGGGGGCTGTCCGAGGAGTACTCTTCCGCAGTTGGATGTTCCAAGGGAACCACTTGGGACATCGAGGCGGGCTGTCCCTGGGACCGGCTGGTGGGGGCTTGGCCCAACTGCAAGGGAGTGCGGGATGGAGCCGTGGCAGGGACCGGGGGTCCGGACGTCCTCAACAGTGCTCTTTCCACTACGTCGAAGGCGGAGGGCAAGCCAGCTTCTCTAAACCCGAGCCGACCCCACTCGGATCCGGCCTTGCGGATCGGAGTCGGAGCGAACCGTCGGATCCGAGACCGGTGTGCTCCGACCTGGACGGAGCCGAAGACACACCAGCTCCCTCGGATCCGAGGCTCGGTCCTCGGCTCCGAGGTCAGGTCCGGTACCCGAAGCACTCAAGGGATGGGACGGATCCAGGTGCGCCTACCTATCGGATCCGACCCACCCCGGATCCAAGTCTGCCCGGCGCCGACAGCTCGAACCCGTGGTATGGGTCGGAGAAGGAGCCAAAGGGGCGAAAAAAGGTCGAAGCCCTCCCGGATGGGGGCTAGGAGCACTCCCATTTGCATTTGGGCCTGGATGAATTTCCTCATCATCCGGTCCATATCAGCTTCACTCATGGAAAAAAGTTGACCTGGTGGAGGCCACCGCGGACCTAGAGAGCCGCCTCGGAGACCTCGTAGAAGGGCTAGCCTCCTCCTCCTCGGGCCCAGGAGAGAACCGAGGGGAGTGGAGCCGAGGAGGAGGAAAGCTAGAAGGGACAGGGGAGGCCCGCTTAGATGGAGGAGCCGAACTGGAAGTTTCGGCTCTCCGTTTGTGGTGCCTCTCCCTGTGCCTCTCCTTCTTCTCTCTCTCCCTAGAGGACTCTTTCTCCTCCGGCACCTTAGAGGGAGGTTGAGTCCCAGCCGGAGGGGGAGAGCCCACAGCAACAAGTTGCTGAGTAGAAGGGGCAGAAGCTGAAGCGGTATCTGGAGGTAAAGTCCGCCAGCACCAGCTCGACCGCCGCTCCCTCAAAGCCCGGGGGTTGAACCCTGCACAAATGGTACAACCAGATGACAGGTGTTCAACCCCCAAGCATTTAACGCACCGAGTGTGGCCATCCGCTGGGGACAGCTTATGGCCACCCTCGGTACATTTAGAGAAAACAGCCTTATGGGCTTCAGACATTATAAACGCTGAAGGCCTAAAACAACACACACACCAAACTACGCAAAAACCCGTGAAATATTAAATAAAAAGAGAGAGGAAAGCCTAACACAATCAACACTAATAATATAAAGTAACAAAATAGAGAATTTTTAAACTTTTTTTGTCAGACAAACTTATCTGTCACCAAAAAACGCCAGGAGCTCAAGAATCCGTCGCAACTTGAAAAGCGGCAAACGAAATCTGACGTCAGTCAGGGCTTGGCAAGGGGTTATGGGTAAGAGGGAGGAGCTAGGAGCTCGGAGCCTAAGCTTTTGAATTGCCGGCTCGGATCCGAGGTCGGATCCGATACCCACAGGTTGCAGACGAATGAAGTCTTCCTACTTCAGATCTTAAGTTTGGGGGTGACCCTCCATATGAGGGGGTGCAGTGGGGACTTGCCTCAAGATTTATACAGTCAGATTTTCTTAGTTTTATCTAGTTCAGTATAGTTATATGAAGTTTTTGTCTTATATATATATATATATATATAAAAACA